>NW_020837948.1:37897166-38157829 GCF_003676395.1 Aethalodelphis obliquidens | reverse complement strand
GGCAGGCGGACTCTCAACCACTGTGCCACCAGGGAAGCCCCCTTAGCGACTTAATCTAATTTTTTAGAGAAAGAAGCCACCACCCAAGTAAGGGGTCCCAGTTTTTGAGCTGATGCCCAAAGGGCGATTCCCCTTCTCTTATGAATGTAAAGGTCAAAGGGTTTAGCTAAATCTGGAAGGGCCAGGGCAGGAGCCTAAAGTAATTGCTTTTTCAATTCTTGAAAGGCCCCTTCGCATTCTGAATTCCATTCAAAAGGAATATCATCCTTTTAACTTTTCAGATAGAGACCTTGCTATTTAGACCATAGTTAAGGATCCAGATGCGGCAACACCCAGCCATCCCCAGGAAACCCCTAAACTGTCTTCTAGATTTAGGATGGGTGAGGCTGCAAATAGCTTCTTTCTGTTTCTGGTGTAGTCTTCTCTGACCTTCTGTGAGAATGAATCCTGTGTAGGTCACCCTAGTTTGTGATATTTGAAACTTTTTCTTGGACACCTTATATCTTTTATCGGCTAGATGGTTCAGAGTGGTTATAGTATTTTTGTCAGAGACCTCCTTAGTAAGACTGGCCATCAGAATGTCATCTACATACTGGAGGATGGCTAATATTCATTGAGACTTACTATGTCTCAGTTGCTCTCTGTAGATTATTTAACCCCTACAATAACTCCTCTAAGATATACATTATTATTGTCTATTGAAACCCATGCAGCTACCTTCTTCTGTTTAAATAAGCATTTCTAAAGCACTTTGTTGACAATCTCTTCTAAATCACTTGGCATATTCCACCTTGATTTCCAAATTATGTGGTTGCTTATCTCTTTGTCTAGATTATAAACATCTTGAGAGCAGAAATCATAAAAACAAAGTAGCAATGCATTCTATTTAAGTGGGAATCAATGAACATCTGCTGGATTGGACTGAATTAATTTGAATTGAAATGTAGGTTGTAAATGTGTAAGAAAAACCCAAGTTACCATGGAGTTGATTAGCAAGTCACTGTTCAAATTCCAGGTGTTTTTCTTTGTCACCATGACATCTCATATGGTTCTAAATTTACGCCAGTTTGCTCTTTCTAACTTTCTATGCTACCATAACCGGAAAATTTGACAATATTATCACCCATTTGTATCCTGTCTAGGGGTTGCTGACTCGGAATCTGAGGCTGTCAGGGTATGAAATGGAGTGCAGATACTAAATCATATTATTTCTACATAGCCATATATGGATATACCAAGTTATAGATGCAGTAATTAATACAAATATAACAAGTCATGAAGGAAATTTATATACCAAAATCATAAGGATATTACTCTAACATGCATTTTTGCTCCTTTCTCCCTCATTATTAGTTTCATTTCACAGCTATTGTCCTGGATTATAACTTTCATTGGCTATATGTCATATAAAATATAGTTTGCTTTGGACTGAACTGGAAAGCTGGATAATTTGTTGGTAGAGAAACACACTTAAGGAATGAGGGTAACTTTCTCAGGAATTTGACTGAAGTAGGCTACTTAGCAATGCTAAATATGTTATAGCCAAATGACTAAAAAATGTTTTAGTCATTTTTGTCCCATCATGCAACAGTCTTTTGAAAAGATATTTACTATTTTTTTAAATATATTTTTTAGATGAAGGACTTGTACAGAAAGTTTTGATATAGCTAGCCCAAGGTTAGTAATTAGATCATCTTTGGAGCTAACACTGGATTTATAAATTTTCATTTTGTATATAACTACAGATCATAGGACAACTTCTACTAGTATGAAACAATCTCTTGTATCTACTTATATCATCTCTATTTCCATTTTCCGTTTCATACTATTTCTAATTTGGAAGAAAAACAAATTACTGAGCAAAATATTATTATATTTGGAAACCTCCTTAACTTTGAAATTTGTATTCCCAAATATCAGTAGCTTTCAAAATGTTAACTATGATCCAAGATAAGAGGTAATTGTGCATTGTGATTAATGCACACACAAACGTATATAAAACTGGAACAAAAGTTTTTTAAAATTGTATTTACCCTTATGATGTATAATGCATTTGGGATATTTTCTATTAAATACTATTCTATTTCATATTTTAAAAAATGCTTATCATATACTGAATTGATTTCCTAACTATTAATGAGTCACAGCTATCAGGGCTTTTTTAAAATGCCATAAGCATTAGAATAAAGACAACATTAATTAGACCTGACTGGTCCTTAAATATATCCTTTTCTCCAGAAATTTCTTACATTTCCAAAAATTGCTACTTCATACTTCAGTGAAACTATGAAGTTTATGGCTATAGAGATAAATGTTTAGCATGTAAAAACATTTGGTACAGATATTTTATGTTTTGGGTGTGTTGTATATTAACTTTGATTCGCACTGTAGAATCAGACAACTGTTACTTACAGACAAAATTACTGAGATTGTTTTTCCCCCACAGAGATGAGAGTTCTTAAGATAAACAGTAAGGTAGAAGATAGAGATAACAAGGGAGACTATCAGATGCAGTTGAACAAAGATAAAAGTAATAATTAATCTCTCCTTCTCCAGTCTCAGCAAATAGGATCATCTGGCCAAGACTTTAATTCAGTACCTATCCTTAATTTTTTTTAATTTTCTCTTAATTTTTTTCAATTTTATTTTGTATTTTATTTTATTCTTAATTGAAGTACAGTTGACTTACAATATTGTATTAGTGTACAACATAATGATTTGATATTTTTATACATTATACACCACACAAAATTCTTATAAAATATTGACTGTATTCCCTGTGTCGTACATTACATCCCTGTGACTTATTTTATAGCTGGTATTTGGTACCTCTTAATCGCCTTCACTTATTTTGCCCCTCCCCCAAACCCTCTCCCTGCTGGCAACCACTAGTTTGTTCTGTATATCTGAGTCTTTTTTTTTTAATTAATTTTTATTGGAGTATAGATGATTTAAAATGTTGTGTTAGTTCCTGCTGTACAACAAAGTGACTCAGTTATACATATATATATATATCCATTCTTTTTTAGATTCTTTTCCCATATAGGTCATTACAGAGTATTGAGTAGAGTTCCCTGTGCTATGCAGTAGGTCCTTATTAGCTATCTATTTGGTATATAGTAGTGATTATATATCAATCCCAGTCTCCCTATTTGTCCTTCCCCCCCTTCCCCCTAGGTAGCCATAAGTTTGTTTTCGACATCTGTGACTCTATTTCTGTTTTGTCAATAGGTTCATTTGTACCACTATTTTAGACTCCACATATAAGCAATATCATATGATATTTGTCTTTCTCTGACTTACTTCACTCAGTATGACTGAGATCCATCCATGCTGCTGCAAATGGCATTATTTCATTCTTTTTAATGGCTGAATAATATTCCATTGTTTATATGTACCATATCTGCTTTATCCATTCCTCTGTCAATGGACATTTAAGTTGTTTCCATGTCCTGGCTGTTGTAAATAGTGCTGCAATCAACACAGGGGTACATGTGCCTTTTTGAATTATGGTTTTCTCCAGATATATGCTTAGGAGTGGAATTGTTGGATCATATGGTACCTCTATTTTTAGTTTTTTAAGGAAAAAAAACTACCATTCATCATAGTGGCTACATCAATTTACATTCTGACCAACAGTGTAGGAGGGTTCCCTTTTCTCCACACCCTGTCCAGTATTTATTGTTTGTAGATTTTTTTGATGATAGCCATTCTGACTGGTGTGAGGTGATACCTCATTGTAGTTTTGATTTGCATTTCTCTAATAATTAGTGATATTGAACATCTTTTCATGTGCTTTTTGTCCATCTGTATGTCTTCCTTGGAGCAATGTTTATTTAGAGCTTCCACCCATTTTTTGATTGGTTTGTTTGTTCTTTTTGATATTAAGCTGCATGAGCTGTTTGTATATTTTGAAGATTAATCTCTTGTCAGCCCCTTCATTTGCAAATATTTTCTTCCATTCTGTAAGTTGCCTTTTTGTTTTGTTTATGGCTTCCTTTTCTGTGCAAAAGCTTTTAAGTTTAATTAGGTCCCATTTGTTTATTTTTGTTTTTATTTTCATTACTTTAGGAGGTAGATCAAAAAAGATCTTACTGTGATTTATGTCAGAGTGTTCTGCCTATGTTTTTCTCTAAGAGTTTTATAGTATCTGGTCTTACATTTAAGTCTATGATCCATTTTGAGTTTATTTTTGTATATGGTGTTAGAGAATGTTCTAACTTAATTCTTTTACATGTAGCTTTCCAGTTTTCCTAGCATCACTTATTGAAGAGACTTTTTCTCCATTGTATATTCTTACCTCCTTTGTCAAAGATCGGGTGACCATGGGTGCATGGGTTTATCTCTGGACTTTCTGTCCTGTTCCATTGATCTGTATATCTGTTTTTGTGCCAGTACCATAGTGTTTTTTTGTTCGTTTGTTTTACGGTACACGGGCCTCCCAATGCCATGGCCTCTCCCGTTGCGGAGCACAGGCTGCGGATGCGCAGGCTCAGCGGCCATGGCTCACGGGCCCAGCCGCTCCGCGGCATGTGGGATCTTCCCGGACCGGGGCACAAACCCATGTCCCCTGCACTGGCAGGCGGACTCTCAACCACTGCACCACCAGGGAAGCCCACCATACTGTTTTGATTGCTGTAGCTTTGTAGTATAGTCTGAAGTCAGGGAGTCTGATTCCTCCAGCTCCATTTTTCTTTCTCAAGATTGCTTTGGCTATTCAGGGTCTCTTGTGTTTCCATATAAATTGTAAAAGTTTTTGTTCTAATTCTGTGAAAAATGCTATTTGCATTGAATCTGTAGATTACGTTGGGTAGTATAGTCATTTTCACAATATTGATTCTTGTAATCCAAGAACATATCTCTCCATCTGTTTGTGTCATATTTTCTTTCTTTCATCAATATCTTAAAGTTTTCTGAGCACATGTCTTTTGCCTCCTTAGGTTTATTCCTAGGTAATTTATTCTTTTTGATGCAATTGTAAATGGGATTGTTTCCTTAATTTCTTTTTCTGATCTTTTGTTCTTAGTGTATAGGAATGCAAGAGATTTCTCTGTATTAATTTTGCATCCTGCAACTTTACTAAATTCATTGATGAGCTTTAGTAGTTTTCTGGTAGCATCTTTAGGATTTTTTATGTATAGTACCATGTTATCTGCAGTGACAGTTTTACTTCTTCTTTTCCAATTTGGATTCCTTTTATTTCTTTTTCTTCTCTGACTGCCATGGCTAGGACTTACAAAACTATGTTGAATAAAATTGGCAAGAGTGGACATCCTTGTCATGTTCCTGATCTTATAGGAAATGATCATTTCCTATGATCTTATAGGAAATGCTTTCTATTTTTTACTACTGAGTTGTTAGCTGTGGATTTGTCATATATGTTGAGTTACGTTCCTCTGTGCCCACTTTCTGGAGAATTTTTATCATAAATGGATGTTGAATTTTGAGGTATGTTCCCTTTATGCCCAGTTTCTGGAGAGTTTATTATGTTGAGGTATGTTCCCTCTATGCCCACTTTCTGTAGAGTTTTTATCATAAATCGGTGTTGAATTTTGTCATAAGCTTTTTCTACATCTATCAAGATGATCATATGGTTTTTATTGTTCAGTTTGTTAATGTGCTGTATCACATTGATTAATTTACGTATGTTGAAGAATTCTTGCATTCCTGGGATAAATCCCAGTTGATCATGGTGTATGAACCTTTTAATGTGTTGTTGGATTCGGTTTGCTAGTATTTTGTTGAGAATTTTGTGTCTATGTTCATCAGTGATATTGGCCTATAATTTTCTTCTTTTACAATATCTTTTTCTGGTTTTGGTGGCAGGGTGATGGTGGCCTCATAGAATGAGCTTGGGAGTGTTCCTTCCTCTGCAATTTTTTGGAAGAGTTTCAGAAGGATAGGTGTTAACTCTTCTCTAAGTGTTTGATAGAATTTGCCTGTGAAGCCATCTGGCCCTGGACTTTTGTTTGTTGGGAGTTTTTTAATCACCGTTTCAATTTCAGTACTTGTGATTGGTCTATTCATATTTTCTGTTTCTTCCTCGTTTAGTCTTGGAAGGTTGTACCTTTCTAAGAATTTTCTAGGTTGTCCATCTTATTGGCATATAGTTGCTTGTAGCCATCTGTTATGATGCTTTGTATTTCTGTGGTGTCCATTGTAACTTTTTCTTTTTCATTTCTAATTTTATTGATTTGAGTCCTCTCCCTTTTTTTCTTGATGAGTCTGGCTAAAGATTTATCAATTTTGTTTATCTTCTCAAAGAACCGGCTTTTAGTTTCATTGATCGTTGCTATTGTTTCTTCGTCTCTGTTTCATTTTTTTCTGCTCTGATCTTTATGATTTCTTTCCTTCTACTACCTTTGGGTTTTGTTTGTTCTTCTTTCTCTAGTTGCTTTATGTGTAAGGTTAGGTTGTTTATTTGAGATTTTTCTTGTTTCCTGAGGTAAGATTGGATTGCTATAAACTTCCCTTTTAGAACTGCTTTTGCTGTGTCCCATAGGTTTTGCATCATCATGTTTTTATTGTCATTTGTTTCTAGGAATTCTTTTATTTCCTCTTTGCTTTCTTCAGTGATCCATTCATTGTTTAGTAGCATATTGTTTATCCTCCATGTGTGTTTTTTACAGTTATTTTTTCCTGTAATTGATTTCTAATCTCATATCTTTGTGGTTGGAAAAGATGCTTGATATGAGTTCAGTTTTCTTAAATTTACTGAGGCTTGATTTGTGGCCCAAGGTGTGATCTATCCTGGAGAATGTTCTGTGTGCACTTGAGAAGAAAGTGTATTCTGCTGCTTTCTGATGGAATGTCCTATAAGTATCGATTAAGTCTATCTGGTCTAATGTGTCATTTAAGCTTGTGTTTCCTTATTAATTTTCTGTCTGGATGATCTGTCCATTGGTGTAAGCAGGGTGTTAAAGTCTCCCACTATTATTGTGTTACTGTCGATTTCCTCTTTTATGGCTGTTAGCATTTGCCTTATATATTGAGGGGCTTCTATGTTGGGTGCCTATATATTTACAATTGTTATATCTTCTTGTATTGATCCCTTGATCATTATGTAGTGTCCTTCCTTGTCTCTTGTAACAGTCTTTTTTCTGATATGAGTATTGCTCCTCCGGCTCTCTTTTTATTTCCATTTGCATGGAATATCCTTTTCATCCCCTCACTTTCAGTCTGCATGTGTCCTTAGGTCTGAAGTGGGTCTCCTGTAGACAGCATATATATGGGTCTTGTTTTTGTATCCATTCAGCCAGTCTGTTTTTTTTGGTTGGATCATTTCATCCTTTTACATTTAAAGTAATTATCAATATGTGTGTTCCTAATGCCATTTAAAAAAAATTATTTGGGGTTTGTTTTTGTAGGGTTTTTTTCTTCCCTTCATCTTTTGTTTTCTTCTCCTGTGGTTTGATGACCATCTTTAGAGTTGTGTTTGGGTTGCTTTTTCTTTTTTGTGTGTGTATCTATTGCAGTTTTGGGGTTTGATGTTGCCATGAGGTTTTGATATAGCAATCTATATATGTACAAGATTGTCTTAAGTTTCTGGTCTCTTTCCCACCTAGAGAAGTTCCTTTAGCATTTGTTGTAAAGTTGAGTTAGTGGTGCTGAATTCTCTTAGCTTTTGCTTGTCTGTAAAGCTTCTGATTTCTCCATCGAATATGAATGAGAGCCTTGCTGGGTAGAGTATCTTTGGTTGTAGGTTCTTCCCTTTCAACACTTTAAATATATCATACCACTCCCTTCTGGCCTACAGGGTTTCTGCTGAAAAATCAGCTGATAACCTTATGGGGATTCCCTTTTATATTGTTCATTGCTTTTCCCTTATTGCTTTTAATATTTTTTCTTTGCCTTTAATTTTTGTCAGTTTGGTTAATGTGTGTCTTGGCATGTTCCTCCTTGGGTTCATCCTGTGTGGGACTCTCTGTGCTTCCTGGACTTGAGTGAGTGTTTCCTTTCTCATGTTAGGGAAGTTTTTGTCTGTAATATCTTCAAGTGTTTTCTCAGACTCTTTCCCTTTCTCTTCTCCTTCTGGGACCTCAATAATGTGAATGTTGGTGCATTTAATGTTGTCCCAGAAGTCTCTGAGACCGTACTCATTTCTTTTCATTCTTTTTTCTTTATTCTGTTCTGTAGCAGTGATTTCCACCACTCTGTCTTCCAGCTCACTTATTCGTTCTTCTGCCTCAGTTATGCTACTCTTGATTCCTTCTAGTGTATTTTTATTTCAGTTATTATATTGTTCATCTCTGTTTGTTTGTTCTTTAAATCTTCTAGCTCCGTGTTAACCATTTCTTATATCTTCTTGACCTGTGCCTCCATTCTTTTACCAGGATTTTGGGTCATCTTTACAATCATTACTCTGAATTCTTTTTCAGGAAGATAGCACCTATTCTTATGGAGAAGAGTGAAATTTCTCCATAGACAATATCTACTTGCAGTTTCAAAGCAGAAACTAACAAACAACAAAATCACTGAAAGATAGAAATTATAAATGAGAAATACTTTTCTTTATTTCTTAAAAATTTTACTTATAAGTTCATGAGAGAAATAATTTAAACTATTTAATTTAAAAATTGCCCCCATTTTACTAACACTGTATAGAAAAACTTTTATTGTGGTAATATATGTTGAATTAAAAATCAATTTATATGTGCCTAGCTTCTATAATAAATAATAAGCATTTTGGTAATGAATGAAGTTCTTCTAATCAAAGAGTTGCAAGTAATTTTTAATATTGCATAGTCTTCTTATAAAATATATCATATTTGAAAAGATAAGTCCAGTTTCTCTAAATAGCTCTGTTTATTAGTTCATTCAGATTTACTATGTACAATTATTGTTGTTCAAACAATTTATTCATTCCAATGTCTTCTTGCCTTTATTTCATTCAACTTCCAATCACCCATAAAATAATATTCTGGAAGGCCAATTATTTATTCCATCACTCTTCTTCCTCATATTTCCAGTGCCCTAAGGTTTATATGTAAGATCCTAAAATTGCCCATAAAGACCTCCCTAACCTGGACCTAGCCAATCTATCCTACCTAATTCCTCAGTTCTCTGCTGTATACTCAACACTGTGGACAAATCTGTCCCGTTGAACACAGATGAGTCTGTCTCTCTGCCTTTGTTAATGTTCATCCCTTTTTTGATAAAGGTTTCCCATGCCTCAGCACCTATCAAATGCTAACATTTACTTATGGAGCAATTCAAGTCTTACCTAACTCTCCCTTCATGACTTTCTAGCCTAGGAGTAAAAACGGAGATCATATTTGCATTAGCTCTCTTTTTTGCATGGTATACTACTCTATAATTTAGTGACTTAAACTATAGTAATCATTACTATTTGTCTCTGTTTCTGTGGGTTAAGAGTTTGGAAGAGGGTTGTGTGAGTTCAGTCTCTCATGAGGTTGCAGTCTGACCTTGGCCAGGCTGTAGTCATCTGAAGGTTTGCCTGAGACTGAAAAATCTACAAACGTGGCTGGAAATGCTGGCTTTTTTTTTTTTTTTTGCAGTACGCGGGCCTCTCACTGTTGTGGCCTCTCCCGTTGCAGAGCACAGGCTCCGGACGTGCAGGCTCAGCGGCCATGGCTCACGGGCCCAGCCACTGCACGGCATGTGGGATCTTCCCGGACCGGGGCACGAACCCGTGTCCCCTGCATCGGCAGGCGGACTCTCAACCACTGCACCACCAGGGAAGCCCCAAATGCTGGCTTTTGATGGGAGGCCTCAGTTACCCTCACCATCCACTCTCCACAGGGCTACTTGAGTGTTCTTAAAACATGAGGTTGACTTCTCCCAGAGTGAACAATCCAAGATATCAAAGGCAGTACCTTTCATAACCTAGCTTAAAAGTTACACACCATCACTTCCACACTATTCTACTGGTGACATGGGTCAGCACTGATTTACTGTATGTTTGGTTCAACACAAGGACATGAATATCAGGAGCCAAGGAGTATTAGGAGGCATCTGGGAGGCTGAATAGCACAGCAATAATTATAATCAGCCTCTTAGGGCTGCCTCTATCTACTATTTGGAATCCCTAGAGTCCCTTAAAATCTCTCCTAATTATTTCTGAAAGTATCTCACATGGATTCAAGCACAGAGTTCTTTTAGATACCATGAAATCATTGCCTTTTTTTGTCTTTTGTTCCATTCATTGCTCTCAATGTGAAGTCTGCTACCCAGGTTCAGGCTTATAACATCCCATGAAGGCCCTTTTCTTCCAGGTCCAGGATAAATTCTAGTAACGATAACTGAATATGCACTATGCAGATGTCCTGCTGGGCTAAAACCTCTCTGATGTGCCAACATGATATGGTGCTCAATGCTGCTGACACCATGGAGGCCACCTGTGTCCTGAATGTCTTCAAGGTGGTAGCAATGCCATGCTATATGTTGTCTGTATAGGTAGGGAAGAAGCCCCAGTGAGCCTGTGTGTCACACTATGTTACATGGGTAACAAAGTCCCAGTGATTTCAGACTTTGATGAAAAATTTCTTTCAAATCTTACCTGGTTTCTCCTAGCACTCAACCTGTGTCTTTTGAGGCTGAAGGATAAGCTGAGTGACAGACACCATTCTATATTAATAATGACTCTTCCTCTCCAGTACTGATGATATTATTGGGCACAAATATGTGCCAGATTGCCTTTTCTCTTGTAGTAGTTATTTCCCAGGAGGCTTTCCTTCTCATAAAAATCTGCCTTTGATAGACCTCTGCAACAGGAGTCCTAAAGTGCTCTCAGTTTAGGTTCAGCTGGGACTTCTTCAAGTAATGTCCTTAAAAGGTCTCTATCCCTAGGAATGGACAATCTTTTTATTAGAAAAAAACTGAGCCTTTTCCTAGGCATGATTCTGAGAGATGCTGAGTCCCACATAGTAAATGGCTGAGAGCTATCTGTGTAAAAACTTTCCTGAAGTTCTGATGACAGAAGTAGTGTAATCAATCTTGATTCAGTCTGTTTTGTCAACCTGTCCTGTGAAAAGTTAATTCCTTTTAGAAGAGCCTTCTTCATTCCCTCACAGTACCATTTAGGGAGGCAGAAAAACTAATGATGTAGCCCACAAACTTTGAAGTCAGACAGACTGAGATTAAAAGCCCAATTAGTTCATGTAGTAGTTAAATAAACTTGGTCAAGTTACTAAATCTAATTTTCCTCATCCGATATCATGTGATTATTATAAGAATTACATAAGACTGTTTGGGTCTGTGCTTGAGAAATAAGTGCTTAAGAACATTAGCCATTATCATTTTCATCATAATCATTATTCATGCTGACCTTTATCAAAGCTTCTTGGCATTCTGGAAAACTCCCCTTCACAGAGCTTGGAACTCATAGTGAACCAATGTCTAGACTTGAGCTGATTTTCCAGGCCACATAATCAGCTACATCCTTTTCGTTCACAATGTCAAATTTCACCTGTAGATGTTCAGGGTGCAAATAGTTGGAGGGGTGAATTCCCGCTTATCCCCTTGTCTTTACTGTGGGTTATGGAACATTAACCACAGATTTCTGCCTATAAATCAATTTCAAAGGCAGATTATTTCCTGGTGACATCTTCTGCTCTGAATTTTCCTTTTCTGATGGTTGTCTTCATCTCACTACCTTGCCTCAGAAATCATCAGTCAAAAAGACCCTCAATTACGTTTCTCAAAGCATAGTCCCAGCATCACTTTGAGAAGGGAAGTATATCAGTTAAAATTTAGACTCCTGAGCCCCACCCTGAACTTACTGAATTGGAATACAAAGAGATCGGTCTCAAGAATAAATATATAGGGCTTCCCTGGTGGCGCAGTGGTTAAGAATCCACCTGCCAATGCAGGGTTCAAGCCCTGGTCTGGGAAGTTCCCACATGCCGCGGAGCAACAAAGCCCGTGCGCCACAACTACTGAAGCCCGCGTGCCTAGAGCCCACGCTCCACAACAAGAAAAGCCACCGCAATGAGAAGCCTGCGCACCGCAACGAAGAGTAGCCCCTGCTCGCCACAACTAAAGAAAGCCCGCATGCAGCAACAAAGACCCAACGCAGCCAAAAATAAATAAATAAATAAATTTTTAAAAAATCATAAAAAAAAAGAATGAATATATATATTTCCAACATTCTCCTAACATGACTGAGATGCAGGGAGCTTGTGTCCAAACTTTGAGTAGCATCATCCTGCTACACAAAAAGATTAAGAACCAAGAAATCAAAACATCACTAACTGGGCTTTCCTGGTGGCGCAGTGGTTGGGAGTCCACCTGCCGATGCAGGGGGCGCGGGTTCGAGCCCTGGTCTGGGAGGATCCCACATGCCGTGGCCGCTGAGTCTGCGCCTCTGGAGCCTGTGCTCTGCGGCGAGAGAGGCCGCAGCAGTGAGAGGCCCACCTACCGCAAAAAACAAAAACAAAAACATCACTAACTAAGTCTTATTTTAAAAGGGCCAGAAAAACTAAACTTAACATGGCTCTCCAGGTAGAACTGGACTTCTAAGATTTGGCTTTTCCTGTTGTTCACATGTCACAAGGAAAAATGGTATGAATGCAACAGTTACAAAATGGTTAATAGTTCCATTCACAGTTCCAGCATTTATTACACACAACACTGGGAAGGGCTTGAAGATCAGCTGCCAGTTTGAATGGTCCTCTAAGTTACTTCTAGCATAGTGCCTTGAAGTGCTGGGTAGTTTGGTAGCTGTTCCAGTGATTTCTGCTCCCCGCACCCTGCACCCCCGGGTGTCCATCTTAGTGCTAAAACTGGCCTCCTCTGCTGCTAGTGTGTATTAATTATGGGAAGCTAAGTTGCCGTACTCTTTTTTCCCCTGCAATCTAAGCCACCATTAAATACTTCACTATGGCAACCATTTGTTTACAGTGAGTCCCTGTCTCACCTCCTGTGTCTATTACTGTTTATAAGTTTTCATCCTCACAACACACAAGCAGAACTTTCCTGCATGCTGATATATCTCAAGAAATTTAATTCTTATGGTCGTGTAACTTCCCGTGGTTTTAAGCACCTATTTATGCATCACCAGCATCCCCCATCCCCAACTATAAGCATTCTCTGCCTGAGAGAATAGATGTTATTTTCTATGGGCCTACAGGCATCCAATAACACCCTTCTCCCTCTTCTTCCCATTCCTACCCCCTTTTACAATACCTGAGTGCAATGTTCCAACCAGAGCCAAAAGGCACTTCCCCTAAGGCTGGTAGAGACCTCTCTGATCTCTCAGAGAAGACCATCACTTTTCTCCCAGAGACTGGACAGCCTTTCCTACTACCTGCAACAACGTCTCTAACCCAGTGCCCAGGCTTGGAGCTATATAAATAATCTCTGACAGTGTACAGTATTCTCACATGGTCCTGCCACTAACCACAAGGAAGTTAGTGCTAATCTTTGTATAGTACTTAATCCATGCTACATACAGATGCTATACTAAGATTACTAATTACCCAAAGAAGCCTGAAGAATAAAATTCCTGTTTCATAGGCCACACCAACCTGTGGATTAAGAAAAAGTCATAATGGCAGTATATTACTTTTCCACTTTGACTTCCTCTCATGATGGAATTTCCACCCTTCCTTCTCCTAGGTGCTCATAAACAGACATCTCAGTTCTCAAGCTCTCATGTTGCCTCTGCCAGTTCCTCCTTTCCTCCTGTGGTCCTGACATCTATGGTAGCCCAGGTGGCTTACGTATGTAAAACCCCCTCAGTGCCCCTCCGCACCGGCAGGGAAGGCAGTGCCATTTCACACGGATGGCTGCCAGAGTCCAAGGTACCTTAGATGCTCCAACTGGCCAGAGAGGCCCTTCTTCCCTATGGCAGACCGTGGAAGCATGAGGCAGTTCTGCCTAGTGGTTAGTATATCATCTCCCAGAAATGTTGGCAAATCTTTTGTGGAAGCACTTCGTTTTTCTCAAGGCATTCTACTCCACACTTCTATTTTTTCTGGCCAAGCAGCCCATCTAAGAGAAGCACCAAGCTGTTTCCACTCCTTTTCTGACAATAAAGCTTGCCTGATGGAGCAAGGAAGAGTTCATTTCCAGGAGGCTGTTAAGTTTCCATGCAAATATATTCTCAAGACATCTGCCTCATCAATGTCATAGGCAAACTCAGTCTTCTTAAGCTTTTAGGATAAGCAGAGTTTTTCCTTATGCTTAACTCTCCCTTTCCCCCAACTCCACCTTTACTGACTTCCATACAGTACAGTCAACCCTCTGTGTCCATGGGTTCTCCATCCAAGTTTGGCTGAATTCACTGAGGCAGAACCCTGAAAATGAGGGCTGACTGTACTACATCATCTTATATAAGGAACTTGAGCATCCACGGAGTTTTGGTATCTGTGGGGGTCCTGGAACCAATAAATGATACTGAGTGTACAGGTAGAGTGACCATACTCAAAATCCAATACTTAGTTGAAAGTACAGTTGACCCTTGAACAACACAGGCATGAATTGCATGGGTCCACTTATACATGGATTTTTTACAGTAGTAAATACTACAGTACTAGATGATCTGTGGTTGGTTGAATCTTCTGATGTGGAACCAAGGATATGGAAGGGCTGTGGATAGAAAGGGCTGACTATAAGTTTGATGAGAGAAATTTTCACATATTGAGGTATGGGGAAGTCATTCCGGCTCATACATGATTTAACTTAAAAGTTATGCTACCTAGAACAGCCTGTTATGTGGACTGTCAAACATGCATTGTATAACTGCTTTAACCATTAAAGAAAAGGATACATTTAAGAAATCAAAATGGAGTAACCATGGTTCAGGCATTCAAAATGGAGGCAGGTGACTATTGTGAATGTGGTTTCAGACACATTCCTGTATCACTGAGATCTTGAATTTTCTGAACTGTATCAGACTCAGGAACACCACCCACTGTTCTCAAAACAATATCTACTAGCAGCTGCCAGCTGTAACCTTATGGTTTCAAGGTCTCCCCTTGTTACTATGCCGTCATTTCATACCCCAACCAATCCTTAATTAATAAGCACCCTTACTTTTTGCTGGCTACAATCCTAATTCTTGACAAATACCTTATGTAATTTTGTGGGTTTGTCATTTATAAGGCAAAAAGCCTCCCCATTTTGTAGTTCAGTAGAATACAATTCAAGTGCTTCTTTTTTTTTTTAATTGGGGGTAGGAGTTTATTAATTAATTAATTAATTTTTGCTGTGTTGCGTCTTTGTTTCTTTTCGAGGGCTTTCTGTACTTGTGGCAAGCCGGGGCCACTCTTCATCACGGTGCGCGGGCCTCTCACTATGGCGGCCTCTCTTGTTGTGGAGCACAGGCTCCAGATGCGCAGGCTCAGTAGTTGTGGCTCACGGGCCTAGTTGCTTGGCGGCATATGGGATCCTTCCAGACCAGGGCTCGAACCTGTGTCCCCTGCATTAGCAGGCAGATTCTCAACCACTGTGCCACCAGGGAAGCCCCTCAAGTGCTTCTTGAATCTGTGTCTCCCGGGGTGTAGTCCTCAGTTTGGCTCAAATAAAACTCTTTTCTATTCCTGTTATAGATTACTTATTGATTATTTTCATCAACAAGTTATATGTAGATTTTAGACTCTGGAGGGTTGGCACTCTTAACCCCTGCATTGTTCAAGGGTCAACTGTACAGCCTTGAGTTGTTTACTAATTTTTTTTTTTTTTAATGAGAGTATAAGATGCTCAAGGCTGGTACATTAGTTATCTATTGGTGTGTAGCAAATTACCCCCACAATTAGTGATTGAAAACAACAAACATTTATTATCTCACAGTTTCTGTGGGTCAAGAATCTGGGAGTAGCTTAGCTGGGTGGGTCTGTTTTAGAGTCTCCCCGAAGGCTGCAATCAAGGTGTTGCCAGGTCCACAGTTATCTAAAAGGTCAGCTGGGGAGGACCTGCTTCCCACTCAGTCACAGGGCTGTTGGCAGACTTCAGATCCTTGCTAACTCTTGGCTGAAGACATCAGTTTCTCGTCTCTACATAAGGTTTCTTACAACATGTCAGCTGGCCTCCCTCAGAGCGAGGGCTCCAAGAAGCAGAGAGAGAGACAGAGAGACAGAGGCAGACAGAGAGAGAGAGAGAGAGAGAGAGAGACTGAGACTGAGACAGAAAGAGAAAGAGAGAGAGGTACTCAGAACTCCTATTCCTGGTTACACTAGTTTTATGTATACATGACTTAATTGTAATTTGACAGTATTTCAAGATAGAGTCATTTTGTAGTATTTGTTAGGAAATTCTAATGAGTGCTGGGCTAAAATAAAATTCTTAAGAAATGGCACATGACAACTATGTGAATATTAATTTATTGCTATAACACTGAACAGCAAAATCCCAAATATATCCAAAGGAATTGGCTGTTTTAAATCACATGTTTGCAAAACAGTCTGTGATTCAACTGTAAACTGTTTATTAGCTTGGCAGTGGAAGAACTGGATAGTTTTATACTGAAATGTTTTTACAGAATATTTCTGCTAAAAATAAGGACTTTTCCTCTAGTTTTTTGTAAAATCCATACGACAGGCAAATCCACCAACTTCATGCTTCAACATTTATGCTTTATCATGATAGACTAAATAATGCTCTCCACCAGATCTGTCACATTCTAATCCCTGGAACCTGTGAATATTACTTTACAAAGTCCCTACAAAAGGGTCTTTGCAGATGTTATCAAATTAAGGATCTTGAGATGGGAAGATTATTCTGGATTACCTGAATGGGCCCAATGTAATCACAAGGGTCCTTATAAAAGGGACATAGGAGTTGTCAGGTTGAGAAGATAGTGATATGATGACAGAAGCAAGGAACAAAAAGGGATTTGAAGAAGCTACGTTGCTGGTTTCAGAGATAGAAGAAAGTGGCCACAAATCAAGGAATACAGGCAGTCTCTAGAAGCTGTAAAAGTCAAGTAAATGGATTCTCCCATAGAACCTCTAAAATGAACCAGTCCTGCTGACACTTTGACTTTGTCCAGTGAAACTGATTTTGAATTTTTGACCCCCTAAACTGTAACAGGATAAAAGGTGTGTTGTTAAAAGCCCCCAAATAATTTATAATTGATCACAGCTATGAAAGGAAATGGATACACTTCTAAAAGAAATAAAGGCCTCTCAATATTTTTATAAGTATTTCGTGATAGATTGCACATCTTGAAGGCTTTTCAATAAACTTGTAGCCCAGTTCTCCAAATACACAGAGATACCACTTCTCCATGATTAAAGGCCTGGATTCCTCCTCAAGATGATCTGTCCCTCCTCCAGGTGGAGGTGGGCTGGGAAGAGAGCCTGAGCAGCAACTGTGGCACAGATCCTCCATCAAGGGACAAAAGTGGGAGAGGCTCTTGCAGCAACCCATCTTTGAACCCCCAGTGGACAAAGCCCAGGGAACACAATCCTCACTGTATCTATAACAACCCAAGGATTTTAGCAGATCATATAGTGGCTCTATCCCTGAAGAGAATTAGGATTATTTGCCCATCTCTACAAACAGGTATCAATTAAGGAGAATAAAATATATCCATGTCTCCCATGGCCCAAGTTATACACTCCAGTCCTTCCATGAATTATTCATTACATGCTGAATTGACCATGAAATGAAATTTCAAATGAGGTTTTTGAAACTCTTGTTAGAGAGAGTGACTTGGAATATGAAAGTACTGTGTTTCACAAAATATATATACCTCCCCCCAAAGCATTCTATACAATCTCAAAGAATCAGAACTAATTTATGAGCAAAACAGCCTAGCCACTGTGGGCTGAACTGTTTTATTGAGAAATAAAGATATTTTCGTATGACATTTAGAGATCCAGTTGTTCATGGAAGATGAATGGTAGACAGATCCCCCTCTTACAAAAAAAGAAAAGTCTCCAGGGGAACCTCATAAAATTTCCAGAACTGGAAGTGTATGACAGCCTTGAAGGATGCAGCTAGCTGTCAGGGAGTGAGGTTGGTAGGCAGAGGGCATTTTCAGTGGCTTGGCTCTGATAGGCCCAACGTAGGAAAGGACTCAAGGCTCAGTGAGTGAAAGAGTGTACAAGCTCAGTGTGGAGATACATGCACTGTCTTCAGCTGTCTGCCCCTTCTTCTAGCTGATGCCACAGAGAGGCCCTCTGATAGGCAGAGCTGCTGTGCCTGTTCTGCAGCAGGGCAGGCACTTCAAGAGTGGGTGCCCAGCATGATCACCACTACCTAAACTGAAGAAAATTCTTGTGGTTTAACGCTCAACAGAATCTGGCAGGGCCTTGTCCTGAATCCCACAGCAAAATATCCCTTAGTCTTAGGGGTAAGAAGCCCCTGGTGACTCCACAGACTACCTCCCATGATAAACAATGACAAACTCAGGCCTCTGCCGACAGCACCTACCTTCACAGAAGGACCTGTGCCCCATACAACTGCCCTTATGAAGCTAGATTCAGGGGCTATGCCTGTTCATCACAGGTTTTCAACATTTTCCCTGGTCCTTAGTGTCTCCTTACTAGGAATCCATGACATCATCATCACCTGAGGAACCCACAAGCTACATTTCTTCTCTAGCATAGCCATCAGAACTGCTTGAAGCCCCTGAAGGATGCCATCCCCAGATTAGAGACTAGTAGTTCTGAATTTAAAAGCCCCAAACACTCAAGGATGTCCAGTGGCTCCTGAGTTTTCCTTAAGTGAGCAACTTAGATGCTCAATTTCCCATGTTACTCATGGATTCTTTAGAAAGGAAAGGGATTCATTAGATACTTACCCCCAAAACAAAACATTCTATTAACTGGCATCCTTGTCTGCTTTACCCTGATTTTAGTCTACTCTGATCCAACCCAGGACATCATAGATGAAATGAATTGTTCCAAAATCGGAGTGGAAACCATACTACCTCCACACTGGGTCTGCATCTTCAGGATCTTGGTTGCAGTCATAGATAACTGCCTCAGGAAGCAGGAGTTTCTGGTCATTAGAGACATGAATGCCCTACATTCTCCATCTTCTCAATATAATATCTGCCAAATACTATGGCTGCCTGCCAAGCTGACCAAGGACAGATTTGAAAGCTAAAGGGCTAATAAAACTTACTGTCACTCCTTGCTCCTAAGACATTAGCATAATCAACTTAGGCAGAGATGTGCCTTTCCTCCATGATTTGCTGTTATCTGGGTTGTGGTGGACCTCTCACCAACATGCTACCTTCATCCTGTACCTTGTCTCCTATCTGTTCTAGGCACCACTACACTGTTCACCAAGGAAGCTTCCTTCCTCCATGTGCCATCCAGAAACCTGAGCTATACTTATGGCTCCTAGTTTAAGACCTACTCTGACAAGCATCGTTCATATCCTTTGGCTTTTATATTCTCCTATCTGCTAACCTTTAGATACAAACCTATAACCACATGGGGTGCATTAACCTAGCTTTGTGGCAGAAAGAGCACCGACTCAAACTGACCCCACAGTCAGAAAAATATGTGAAATATGTAGTCAGAAAAGCGATTATGGGTAGGACCAGCTACATAATTTGCAAGGCCCAGTGCAAACTACAAATGTGGAGCTGCTGGTGAAAAAATTATTAATTTCAAGATGGTGACAACAGAATATTAAACCAAGCATGGGACCCTTCTAAGTACAGGGTTCTGTGTAGCTGCATAGGTTGCACACACTTGAAGCCAGCCTTGACTATGGGGAATTGTTTTCTACTTTCCAAATTAGCACTTTTCAACAAGGATTCACCAGAGCATGCCAGGGCTTTCTACTCAACAGTGCACAAGAGGCCTTAGCCAACTCCAACTGGAGAAGAGAGCCTGTAGTTTATGGGACTGGAATCTCCTCTGAGCTCCCGACCCAGCACTGCTACACCTGGGCTGTTACATTTTTAAAAGAAAAAAAAAAAAAAAAAAATCCCTATCTGTGAAGAAGATCCGGACACCTCCCATCTATTCTCAACTTGCTCATGCTTGTTCCAATCCGTAGTTTCTGCCTTCCTGGCTCCATAACCAAGCTTTGATATCTGATCCTGGCATCTTCTCTTTGATAACCATCCAGATGCCCCTTTCTGACTTCTCAGACTAGTCTCTGACACTAGTTTCAGCGCTCCTGGCTCCACAGATTTTAATATCCCACATTTCACCTGAGAAACTTTCTGTTCCCTCTCCTAGTTCCATGTAATCTCGCTGGCCAGACTAGCCCTCTTTCTTCTCCTAACTGGGGAAAGATACATAATCAGAAGGTACCATATGTAGCCATGACACAGTAGCTAATTTCACTCATTTAAAGAGTTGATAAGAGGGCTTCCCTGGTGGCACAGCAGTTAAGAATCCACCTGCCAATGCAGGGGACATGGGTTCGAGCCCTGGTCCGGGAAGATCCCACATGCCGCAGAGCAACTAAGCCCGTGCACCACAACTACTGAGCCTGAGCTCTAGAGCCCGAGCTCTAGAGCCCATGAGCCACAACTACGGAAGCCTCGCACTGAGAGCCTGTGCTCCACAGCAAGAGAAGCCCGCGTGCAGCAACAAAGACCCAATGCAGCCAAAAATATAAATAAATTATGAAAAAATTGATAAAGAGTTGATAAGAAACCATTACCATATTTTTTATACTAGTCTGTTTATGTCCTCCTTGGAATTGTCTTTTCTAACTTTGTGACAGTATACTCCCCCCATCTTCCTCATGCCTCACTGAAGTGTTGTCTTTTTCTTTTCTAATCAGTCCTCCTTCTACTCTGCCTCCTCTATCGCTAGCCGCACAACTACCATCTTCTTGCCTTACTTTGCCATAAATGTTGGGCTGGCCCAGAGTTCATTCCTGAGCTCTCTTCTCTTTTCTGTGACCTTTTATTATACAATGACCTCCAGATTTTTATCTCCATCCCTGACTTCATCCCAAATTCCAGGCATATATATCCCTGCCTTCTTTATGTAGTCATATCTTTTCCCTATCAAATAGGCATGTAAGGGATATTCCCTAACTCTAAGAAAGAGTATTATTTCCTCAGTCTTCCAGATCTCAATAAGAGGCACCATCAAATTTCTCAAGCCAAAAACCAAAAAGTCATCATTCTGCTCTCTTCTTTATCAATTTAATCCAGTCCATCAGTAAGGCCTGCTGGCTCTACTTCCAAATTTATCTTTTATCAATACACTTTTCACCAAAACCTCTTGCCATCTCCCTTACTGAGCCCTTTCTGAATTCCTTCCTGAATTACAGCAATAACCTTCAAAATACTCCCTTCTGATACTTTTTCCTGCTAAATCTCTCCAAATATAATCAGAGTGATCGTTTTAAAAAATAAATCAGGTAATGTAATTGGCCCACTTAAAACTCTCCAGTGTCCTCCCGTTGCATTTAGAATGAAATCCAAATGTTTTACAATTCTCACACTTCCCTCTCTCACCTCAAGTCTTAACACTCTCCCATTGAATCAATTTGTTCAACAACATTGCATTTCTCTCTTTTCTAAATCACACCACAGGGACTTTGAACTTGCTTTGTCTCATTACTGGAATATTTTGCCCAGATCGTCACATAGTTGAAAGTTTCTCTCATTATCACCTCTGCAGAGTACATTCTAGTAAATGTTGCCTGTCCTACTACAGTCTGATTTCTCTGTATTATTTCTCCCTCACCTCTTCCTTCTTCCCTTCTTCCATTCTTCCCTTCCTCTCTCTCTCTCTCTCTTTCTCTCTCTCTCTCTCTGTCTCTCTGTCTCTCTGTCTCTCTGTCTCCTTCTTTTGGCATATAGGGTTGGTTGTTTGTTAATTAGGGAACAGGCCTTTTTTTGCCTTGTCCAACAACGTGTCCTGAGTACTTAGAAGATTTAGTATAGAGTAGGTGCTCAATAAATATTCACTGAACAAACAGGTCCACAAAGTTATAAGGGAGTCTGTGATCCAATAATAGGTGGGTCAGTTTAACACAACCCATAGGCCAAATCTGGCCACCATCTGTTTTGACAGGTAAAATTTTATGGAAACACAATCATATCCACTTGCTTACAAATTGTCTGTGGTGGCTTTTGCACTACAGCAGAAGAATTGAGGAGGTGCAACTGAGACCATAAAGCCCGCAAACCTGTAAACATTCACTATCTGGCTCTTTATGGAAAGTTTGCTGACCCCTGCAATAATATATGCCAGGTCAAGTTGCCATTCAAATTAAAAGGAACAGGCAGACATTAACCTAAATAATACTGAGGGAACTAAAGTTGTGTGCCCCTCCTAGAGGTGGAGGGGGCACTACTTGAGAAAAAATTCAGCTAAGCAAAATGATGCAAAATAGAGAACTCTAGAATTGGAGAAGCTAAGGTAAAAGTTTTTGTGGGCATTTTGAAGCTATTTAAAAATAGAGCTAAGATTAAACACTATAGCACCTTTATTAACAGAACAAAAAATTTAGTAAGGGCAACAAACCTTGATAACATGACCAACAATAATCAGGGAGGGAAATAAGATTACGTCTAAGTATACTCTTCTCCTCAGTAATAATCACAGCAAGTTGACAAGGGTGCCAAGATGATTCAGTAGAAAAAAATTTAGTCCTTTTCAACAGAGGTGCCAGGTAACTGAATATCCACATGCAAAAAAATTAAGGTGGGCCCCTCCCTCACAACATACACAAAATTAATTCAGCATGGATCAGAGACCTACTGTAAAGCTTACACTATAGAACTACTAGAAGAAAACACAGATGTAAATTTTTGTGATCTTGGATTAGGCAATGATAGATAAAACACTGAAAGCACGAGCAATCAAAGAAAAAATAAATAAATTGGCCTTCATCCAAATTAAAAAAGACTTTTGTGCTTCAAGGACACTATCAAGAAAATGAAAAGTTGTGCTCACTTTGGCAGCACATATACTAAAATTGGAATGATACAGAGAAGATTAGCGTGGGCCCTGCACAAGGATGACATGCAAATTCATGAAGTGTTTCTTATTTTTAAAATATAACTAGGAAATTAGAAGAATCTGCTGCTGAATTTGAATCTGGATCCTATAGAGCTTCTCCTCTAGGATCTACTGATGAGTCAAATCTATATCAAGATCTAGTTTTGAAAACATCACAAGCATATATACAGATTTTGAAGAAAAAGGATATGATCTGAAAGATAAATAGTAAAAATTTACCTCCTGGGCTCTTTACATAACATTTTAGTTGTTTCCCATTAAACATGATGTGAAAATCTTTATTAAAGGAAAATATTTTTATATTATAATAAAAAAAGAAAATGAGATGACCCACAGAATGTGAGAAAATATTTGCAACTCATTTATCTGATAAGGGTCCAGGATACAGAATATATAACGAACTTATAACCCCAGGACCAGCTCAATCTGGTCCTACTCTATTGATAATGAGATACTGAGTTGTTCTTCAGAAACAGCAGAACGAAACTGCAAGTCACGCAACCAAAGCATGAGTAGAGGAGAAAATTTTGACCTCAAATAATAATTAGAACTAAAGTTTCTCCCTTCTATGGAACCAAAGGACTAGGACATGACTGGAACCTGAACACAAGAACACTTTCAAAAGCCAAGGGTCTGTTGTCCAGGAAGATCTGATGCTGAAGCCCACTTTACCACACCTTACCATACATGGCCAAGTTCCAAAGCCCTCCAGTGGAAACCTGCCCTGCCAGTGCTTCCACATTCCAACACATCCTCCCCTAACTCATGAAAGTTTTACTGAACTCCAGATCAGGAAGACAGATTTGAGCCCTGCCTCCTGTCTTCTTGCTGGTCAACCTCAAGATAAAGTACTTTTCTTTTCTCAAAAGCTAGTGTCATAGTATTAGCTTCTATGGGTATTGAGCAATGAGCTCTTGCTTGGTAATAAACCCTTACAATTCAACAATAAAAAGACATAAAAGACAAATAATCCAACTTTAAAATGAGCAAATGATTTAAGTAGACATTTTCAAAAGATATACAAATGGCCAATAAAAACATGAAAATATCCGTAACATCCTTAGTTATAAGAGAAATGTAAACCTAAGCCACAATGACATATCATTTCACACACAGGAAGATGGCTATAGTAAAATAGATGATAGCAAGTGTTGGCAAGGATGTGGAGAAATTAGAGCCCCCATATATTGCTTGTGGGAATGTAAAATGGTTCAGCTGCTTTGGGAAACAGTTTGGCATTCCTCAAGAGGTTAAATGTAGAGGTATCATATGACCCAGCAATTCCACTTCTAGATATATACCTAAGAGAACTAAAAACATATGTTCACATTAGAACATATATTTTTCATAACAGTATTATTCATAATAGCTAAAAAGTGGAAACAACCCAAATGTCCATTATCTGATAAATAGATAAACAAAAACAATGGATAAAAGATGTGGTATATCTATACAATGGAACATTACTTGACAATAGAAAGAAATGAAGTACTTATACATTATACAACATAGATGAACCTTGAAAACATTGTGTTAAGTGAAAGAAGCCAGACACAAAATCTAGATATTGTAGATTCCATTTCTATGAAAACTACTTGGTTGAGCTTGTGATAGTCTACAATAAGATGAACTAAGTAATATTTACTATTTAATTTGACTGTCAGGCCCCTGAAGAAAATGATGAATCCTGGAAAATTAAATGGTGATATAATAGACACCACCATCCCTATGTTCTTTAGGTCCATAATTGAAGCACTAATCTTCACCATTGCCCCAGGGTGTGATGCTTTTTTTAAATTTGGTGTCTTGGTCAGGGGTAAGACAGAATAGTTTCAGAGTTCCTACTTGGCTTTAGCTATCTTCACTATGATATGATAACTCTTATTCCACAGGTCAAGAATTCAGTGTGAGTGTTATCCAACTGCCAAGAATGCCAATCCCTATTATATATCTGAGACTAGGAAAATAATAGTCACGTGGTTCTATCCATGGACCCATTAGCTATTGTAAGCTTGACTTTAATTAGGACTGCCTTTATTACTTGGCCTCTTTTACTTGCTACTTTCACATGGGGACCATAATAAATTTTGAGTTTCTAAGTGTGGATATCAGTTCAAATTCTGTGTGCAATAGTTCTCAAAATGTCCTGGCATTCCTCTTTCCCCAGTGTAAAGGCGCTGAAGTAAGTGACCTTGGGCCCTTTTGGGGATAGTATATAGTATAGTATACACTTGCTGTGGGTTGTATGTTTCTCCTCCTAGGGAGCTGAACACCTCTTCTGTTAATAAAGTCTGTATGTGAAAATCACCAGAAACTGAACAAGGAATTATGACTGTTTATTGAAGTGACTGCTCTCAATCTCCTGTCCTTCCATTCTTATCATCTTCTGGTTGTAGATATTAAGCAGCACACTTGTTGGCTGCCCATCTATTTTATATAGACACCATCCTCTATTAACCATCTCTACAAATCTTTTTGACTGTCCTCTCTGATCTTTCTGGTTGTTACAGTAATTAGGACCTCTTGGTTCCTGACTGTAAGCCGTGCCCCTTGGTGTCTGTTACTTTGGTGCCTCATAAGCCACCTAGATAGTAAAGAGCCCAGGTCTGTGAGCCCCTCTCCTCCTAACAGCCCTGGCCTTCAGAAAAGACCAATCCCTGAACTTCTCAGTGATGCTGGTTCCCCTCTCACCAGTACATTCTTCATGGCCTTGGAGATGAGACTTAATCATCTAGTGGATTTTCTGGCCTTATACAATATGTCCATTCCAGTATGTCCACTTCCCTGAGACTCTGTTCCTTCCTCTACCATATACCTCATGCCATATACCAATACCTGAATTCTATTTAGGAATTTCCACTTTACCCAGCATAGATCTTTGATTTTTCCACACACCTAACAGCATACCCAGCAAAGAGTTTGCCCCATTCTTTGCAAGATATTAAATCACACATCCTTAGAAAGTATTGTGAAGCAAATACATTTTTGCTTAACCTATCTTTATTCCGGACCCCTTAAACAATTTTAAAGCCTAATCCCAGGGATTCTTAACATGTCTTACAGAGCTCTGTGACTCTATCAAACATGCAAGCTAATTCTTGCCTCTTTCTTGGTGTGTACTCTCTATCCTCCTTTATGAGGCCCAGCTGGGATATACTGAGATTTAACCCTTATTATCAGACTGGCAGCTAGGGGAGGAGATGGGACATTTCCTTAAGGGGATACATATTGCATTGCTGGGGAGAGGCCTTTGTAATGTCTTTCTACAGAGTTCTCCAGGGAGATGTAAGCCACCCCTGGGAGCTCTGGGAGTTCAGAGAGGTCTACATTACCGAGATCATCAGGAGCATCCATCCAATTATCTCCCACCTATGTACCAGGTTCCTAAGTGTGATATTTTTATTTACAAGAAATATGTATTTGGTTTTCATGTCACTTCTTGCACAGGGCTCCTAAAACCCTTGGAATTTCCTAAATGGTGAGAGCAATTAGGGTGCCTTTTGTTAATGATAATGAAGTGACTTTTTGGAAAACACCTCAAGTTGGGGGCTGGTTGCCAGGAGAACTAACCATATGAATAGAGGGTTGGAATTTTCAGTCCCACCCCCTGGCCTCTGGGGAAGAGAGAGGGGCTGGAGACTGAGAGTTCAATCACCAGTGGCCAGTGAGTTAATCCATCATGCCTATGTAATGAAACCTCCATAAAACCCCTAAAGGATGGAGCTCAGAGAGCTTCTAGGTTAGTGAACACGTGAGGATTTGAAAGGAATAGTACACGTGGAGAAGGCATGAAAACTCCACGACCTTTCCCCATGCCTTGTGCTATGTATCTCTTTCATCTGGATGTTCTTGAGTTATATCCTTTTACAATTAACCAGTGATTGATCTAGTAAGCAAAGTGTTTCTCTAAGTTCTGTGAGCTACTCTAGCAAATTAATCAAACCCAAGGTTGGAGTGAGGGGGTCATTGGAACTGCCAATCTGTAGCTGGTTGGTCAAAAGCACAGGATAACCTGGGCTTGCTAGGAGTTAGTAGGGAGGCAGTCTTGTGGGACTGAGTCCTTAACCTGCGAGTCTGATGCTGTCTCCAGGTAGAGAGTGTCAGAATTGAGTTGAACTGTAGGGACATCCAGCTGATGTCAGAGAATTGATGGGGTGTATGGGGAAGAAAACTGCCACACACTGAAACTGGTGACCAGAATCCTTACCAAGTTTTCTCAAACAAGGCCCCGACCTTGGCATAACAGACCTACATTGACTGATCATCTCTGGAGTGTTGTGACTCAGAAGTCTCATGTCTGCTTTTCTGCTTTTCACCATCATGGACTGAACTGTGTCCTCCTAAATTTCACATGTTAAAGCCCTAACCCCCTATGTGACTCTATGCAAAGATAAGGCCTTTAAGGAGATAATTAATGTTGAATGAAATCATAAGGGTGAGATCCTACTCCAACAGGACTGGTGTCCTTATGAGAAGAAGAAACACCAGAGCTTGCTCTCTCACTCCATTTACGTGCATCAAGGAAAGGCCATATGAGAACACAGCAGGAAGGTGGTCATCTGCAAGCCAGGAAGAGAGCCCTTACCGGACACCAGCCCTGCTGATGCCTTGATTTTGGACTTCTAATCTTCATAACTCTGAGAAAATTACATTTCTATTGTTTAAGCCACCCAGTCTTTGGCATTCTGTTATGGCAGCCTGAACTAATACATCACCCATGTCTGCTCTTCCTCTGGAGGAGAAAGGGTTTTTTTGTTAGCTATCAAAATATTTAATTTTCTGTTAACTACCCTCAGTTTCCTGCTTTCTCTTTGCAAGTTGTCAAACACAGCCTAGTAGTAACCAGATAACGCCACTGTCCTTGAAGGAGTTGCTCTCCATGAATCCTTTAAATACCAGAATCATAGCACCAACAAGGTCATTCCTCTACACCAGGACATTTTTCCAGGGTATTACTGCTGGAACGTTCAGCAATTAGGCTGCCATTTTGTGCCAGAGATTATCCATCCTGCACATTCCACTTAGAACAAAGTCCTCTTTGTCAGCCAGTTAAGGAGTGAGCCATTCTCAAAACTCACCTTGCTGCCTAATTTCCTGAATCAATCTTAGTACTATTTGCATCAATTCAGGCCTTCTCATAAGTAAGCATCAAGACAGGATTAGATATTTGAGAGATTTATTGTGGTGGCTCTGTGAAGGATAAAAGTGAGAGTAGGAGTAGGTAAGAAGAGGCTTCAGACCACTATGTAGGTTTGACAACTGTGAAAGGAGAGAAGGAGGAAAGGATTGCTTAGAACCAGCCTCTGAATGTACTTTCATTCTAAGAAAGTATTGGCTAAGCCAGTGGGTAGACTCAAAGCACAAGTTATTCTTTATAAAGAATCTCATATTGAACATGAATGGTCTGGTTCCTATGTACTGGCCAAACTCAGCCATTGATTCATAGCAGCTTGGGAAAAGTGTTATCTGTGGTGGTTGATTCAAAGCTGTAACAGCTAGGGTTGTAAATCAACTATGGTCCATGTATCAGGTCCTCTTGAAGGAGATCTGAGTAGCCTACTTCTATGGCTGCCATTGTGTGGGTATTAATACTTTGACTTGATTAAAGAGTAAGGATAGAATACTGCTATTTTCTCATCAAAACTTTGCCTCCTTCTCCTGGGCACTACTACATTTCCCTGCCTCCTTCAAGTTAGCAGGGCTATGTGACTCAGCTCTGGTTGATAGAATGTGCACCTTTTCTTTGCTTGGTCTCTTTTTTAAAAAAATTTTATTTATTTTTGGCTGCGTTGGGTCTTCGTTGCTGCGCATGGGCTTTCTCTAACTGCAGCCAGCAGGGCTACTCTTTGTTGCGGTGCATGGGCTTTGCATTGTGGTGGCTTCTCTTATTGCGGAGCATGGGCTCTAGGCGTGCGGGCTTCAGTAGTTGCAGCATGTGGGCTCAGTAGTTGCTGCAAATGGGCCCTAGAGTGCGTGGGCTTCAGTAGTTGTGGTGCGTGGGGTCAGTAGTTGTGGCTCGCGAGCTCTAGAGCTCAGGCTCAGTAGTTGTGGCACGTGGGCTTAGTTGCTCTGCAGCATGTGGGATCTTCCTGGACCAGGGATTGAACCCATATCCCCTGCATCAACAGGCAGATTCTTAACCACTGTGCCACCAGGGAAGTCGTTGCCTGGTCTCTTAAATTTCCGTACAGCCCTCTACTCTCTTTCTACTTCTGAGGCAAACTTGAAGTTGATATGTTGAAGAAGAACCACAAGGTGGAGGGGGAGGCTGAGCTTCTGAATCACCGCTTTGAGAAGAGATGCCAGACTGCAGTGGACTATGTGATGTGGGCAAGCAATAAGTCTTGACAATTAAGATTCTGACATTTGGGAGCTGCTAATTTCAATAACTAGCCTAGGTTTTGTGTTCTAGCAGTTAGCTTACTTTCTTGGTAGAAATGTTTTAAAACAAGCAATTTTTAAAAGTTCTATTTTCATTACTTAGCTAGAATCTTCATATGGGCATGTGTGTTGGAATGACTGAATGAAGAAGAGATGGGATACAGAAGCTAAATGACTCCTTATTCTCATCCATCTTATCTTTTAAATAGTAATATTCTATAAAACACAGCCTAACTCTACTAAATAACCAAGCAGAATTCTAAATATCTAATGTAATACACACTTTTAAATTTCTTTCACAAACTCCTTAAGATTACTTGCAAAAATATTACTATTATTCTCTAGAAATGTTTTTCCAAATCGTGAGTGCCTACAGTTTCTAAATAACATCCAGATCATCCTTGTTCAAATCATCTTTGAACCAAAAACAGCATTTTTTCTCTAAAATAGAATTTCTTGGTTTTTTCCAATGATGCATTAGTAAGGTAAGTCTTTACCTGGTCCTTCACAATGACTAGTGAAAATCGTGTGTAATGTTTCAGGACTGTGAGAATAGCTCTAGGATATCTTTCTAAACTCAATGAAACAGATATAACCAACTTTATCTCCAAGCTGTCTTAGTTTTTAATATGCAATGGTTGA
The DNA here is from genome assembly GCF_003676395.1 of Aethalodelphis obliquidens. NCBI lineage: Eukaryota > Metazoa > Chordata > Mammalia > Artiodactyla > Delphinidae > Aethalodelphis > Aethalodelphis obliquidens. Next base: position 38,127,947 of record NW_020837948.1, on the reverse strand, counting down.
ATTATTTTTATATGATTTTGAATCTAAGAAGCAAGTGCCAAATCACGTGTGAAGATGTGAAATGATTTATAATCATCTAAAATCTATTATGCTTCACCTGCACATGAAACCAGGATCTTAATACTTTGAAAGTTGTCAGAATGGTGTATGTTCAGCATATTGTAAATAGCACAAGATTTATTATTTTATTCCATGTTTTAAAAATTTTAGATCCCCCTCACCTATCATCTTAAAGATGTAAATGTTAATTCTAATAATATTTCAGTGGTTCTACTTTTAGCAATTTCCTCCAGTAATTACACCTAGATTGACTAACAAATTACTCGAAATTTTATGTACTTCTTTAATTTACTGTTTATATTTATTAGGTGCCTAATAAACAACAAATACTATGCGAACACTAGAGAATTTTAAAGTAAAATAGATTGGCAAAAACCTTGCTTTTTAACAACTAGAGAGATTAACCATAAAATATAAATAAAGGGGATAAAGAAGAAACAAACACAAAAATATCAGGTAATAACTATTTTGCAAAGAATTAAAATTGGGTGGTGAAATGAAGAGTGACAGCAGACAGCGAGGCTACTTTAAATATGTGGTACAGGAGAGTCTCTCTGAAGGAGGCATTTAAGCTACAATCTGACTAACTAGACTGAGGGAGTCACATTAAATTAAGGAGAACTCTGTTCCACATGTAGGGAGCAGCTGGTGCCAGGGCTCTGGAACAGAAACAAACTTGGAGAATTTGAGGAAGTGAGGGAAGGCCAGCATGGATGGAGTATACACACACACACACACACACACACACACACACACACACACAAAGAAAATAGAGGCACATGAGATAGAAGAGTTTTCATATAGACTTTGTATTTTTAGATAGGCTTGGGGCTTTCATATAGGGTTAGAATTTTATTCTAGGTAAACTAAGACACTGGAGGGTTTTTAAGCAGAAGAGTGGTATAAAATAATTTTTATTTCCAATTTGAAGGAATATTTTGGGGGGTTCTTAAACATGGGATGAGTTTTAGATAGTCACTGGCACTACTAAAAACAACATATTAACAAAATCTTTAGAACATAAGAGAATAACTTTTGACCAAACAGTACTTACTCATTCAGACTTATGACGAGAATAAGTAATAACAGTCTATAAATTTTGATGAATATCTAAACTCTCATTAATGTATAATTAGCTCCTAGTTTCCATATAAGAGAATTAGACTACTTTGGATGGAGGAACTTTCTCAAGATCTCAGTATAAGTGCAGAGAAGTAAAGCCCATGTGTTTTTCACCTCTCTTCTCCATTCTAACCACAATAGTAAACCCCATTGTGCTTCATATGAATTAAGAATGTCAATTGTTAAAAGAACGAAGAGGAGGAGAGGAAAAGAAAATTTTCATTGACTGACTCAAGATGGAAGTTAAAAGTACATTAGTCTTTGTCTTAACTCAAACCACTTTTAACCAGTACCAAAAATGTATCTAGTTGTCTTCATTTCTTTATTTTCCATTATTTATCCATTTATCTGTTTGCAAATTTGGTATGAGAAATTTTTAACTGAAATATTATATAATATTATGGGAGGAGAATAAAGAAAAGGGGAAAATGAAAATATAAATATGAAATAAAGACAGAGAAAGACAACAAACTGTAAGAATTAGGAGCCTGACTTTCTCTTACTTGCTGGTTAATTGTTTTGAGGAATACATGGAATTATGCAAACAATTAGAGATGAATGGAACATAGTCCTTTGACTATCCTGGAAATGGAACCAAGAGCTAAATATAATTACTATAGTGTAAAGCATCACTGTCAGTGACATAGCTATATATCAAGTTAAACATGGCAGACTGACTACATTTATCTTCTCCCCTCAAACAACTTTAACATGACAGTAAATAAATTTTAAAAAGAAAGTGGACAAAACAATGGAAAACATATTGGACAAGAAATTTCAACAAGTTTTTGGAGGCCAGAAGAAGGTCAGGAAACTGATAGCAAATTAAGAAAGCTTCAGAAATACCATTGAGAACAAGCTGGTTTAAACCACAGAGGGCTCAGGATTCACATGTATCAAATATACTAAGGATGAATAATGGTTAGGGCTGAAAACAGGCATTAAAACCTGTATAAAAAATGGTTGGACTTCTATTTTTTTTTTCCTTCCACCCCTTATGGACTACTTACCCTCACTACTACCACCCTTCTCTCCAAAGTCTAGAGTCCTAACAAAGGGTAGGAAGGAGAAATGGGATTTTAAAAAGAGGAAGGATTAAGTGAGTTGTAATCAAAGAGTGGGACTCTCGCCTTTTTCCTCCCTGTGGCACTTGAACCAGGACCCTGGCAGGCAGGAACAACCCTGATGCAAGAGACTAGTGGTGTTACTCACTGGAGAAACTGAACTGGTCCAGATTTAAAACAAAAATGAAAACCACAGATATGTTTATTTGGGGATATTTCAGTGAAGAAAAGCTGATTTTGACTACGGGATGCCCACTTTTGACAAGCATCATCCAGGTGCTCAAGGCTTGTTATTTGTTTCCTCACACTTAATTATGAACAAGGAGGCCTGGCTTACTAGGGATGTGACCAAAACCTCCACATACAAAACAGAATAAGAAAAGACACAAAAGTAAGAAGAAAATCAAGAGACCAAGACAATGTAGGAAACAAAAGAAAATTTAAGAACCTTGCAACTAATACCCTGAGATAAGACAATAATATATTGTGTCCATTAAAAAAGAACAGATGTTATTAAAAATAAGAAAAAAAGAAAGAGCTTTTGAAAATTTGTATAGTGTATTTAAAATTAGAAATTGCTCTCTTGAAATCAAGTGCACTTTCAGGAAAACTAAACAATTCAAACAGATGGAAATAAGTAAAGAAAGGATAAGCAAATAAGAGGACCATTTTAGATGTTCAATATCCAACCAATGGAAGTTCTTGAAGGAGAAAATGAACAAACAAAATTGTAGGGGATGATTCTTTTTTCCTAAAAATAATATAAAAGTATACAAGGGCTTCCCTGGTGAAGCAGTTGAGAGTCCACCTACCGATGCAGGGGACACGGGTTCGTGCCCCGGTCCAGGAAGATCCCACATGCCGCGGACCGGCTAGGCCCGTGAGCCATGGCCGCTGAGCCTGCGCATCCGGAGCCTGTGCTCCGCAATGGGAGAGGCCACAACAGTGAGAGGCCCGCATACCGCAAAAACAAACAATGGAGTAATGTATTCAAAATTTGGAGGAAAAAGTATTTTCAAGATAGAATTTAAACAAAAGATCAGTCAAGTGGCAGTATAGAATGAAGATATTTTCTTATATTTAAAATGACACTTTTAACATTTAAGAATTCTTTCTTAGGAAGTACACTGTAAAAAGAAAATAAACCAAAAAGACACAATTCCAAAAAAAGCATTCAATGCAAGACCATGAGGAAAAGAAGTTCTTGGATAATAGCAGTGCAACAAATGTTTGATGCAACAGCTTCAGACTTAAACAGAAGGAGAGAGAGATAGCTCTACAAGAGAGGGCTTGAGGATAGGAGGCAATTAATTCCTGAACAAAGAAATTACTGTTCAAAAAAGAAAATGTGAGGGGAAAATGCTATAAAAGACAGTATAGAGTCATTTGACAAAACCAGAATGTGGACTGAATTTACCGTAGAGAAATGAAAATTTATGTTCACACAAATACCTGCATACAAATATTTATAGCTGCTTTATTTGTAATAGCCCCAAATTGGAAATAACCCAAATGTACTTTCACAGATGAATAGATTAACTGTGATACATCTGAATACTAGTCAGCAATAAAAAGAGCAAAGTTGATAGACACAGAAACTGGGACTGAATCTCAAGAGCATTATACTGAGAGGAAAAAGCCAATCCCAACAGATTACATGCTACATGATTCCACTTATATAACTTTCTTGTAATGACAAAACTATAGAAATAGAGAACAGATGAGTGGTCACTAAAAATTAGGAATGGGAGTAGAGTATGGGTATAGGGCTAACACAAGGGAGTTCAGGGAGTTGATGGAACAGTTCTGTGTGCTGATTGTGTTGGTAGTTACACACATCTATAAATGTGAAAAAAATTCATAAAACTAATATACCAAAAAATGTATGTAAAAGCTTCTGTCATCCTAATTAAGGTCTACAGTTAATTGTGTCACACCATCATCTATTTCCTCATTTGGATCATTGTGTTATATGTTAAAGTTAAGTAAGACGAAGTTGAGGGACTAGAACATGGGAACTCTATACTGTTTTTGAAGCTTGTATGTGAATCTAAAATTATTTCAAAATAAAAATTAATTTTAAAACTCATCTCAAGGACTATTCCCAGAGATTCTGATTTAGTAGGTCTGAAATGGGTCACAGGAATCTGTATTTTAGCAAACTCTCCAAGAGGTTCTCCTGAACAGTCACATTTGAAATCCCCTTGTATAATACATGACGTCCGGAAAAGACCCTTTGGCGCTGAAGACAATAGCAGGTTCTACACAGCTGTTTCTTATAATGCCTCTTTTTGCAAACAGAAGGCATCATGCCAAAGTTCAAATAACAAATATATGAGGGGCCAAAACTGTATATTGCATCCTAGTGGCATGGCTTGATGCTCAGATAGCATCTAGACTGAGATTAGATGGCTTCAAATCTTTCAAGTGCACACCATAAGAATTATTTCTTACCCTTAAATGTTTCATAAAATGTTTCATGTTGCCATTTAAGCCAGATGAACATGATTTGATATTATACCAGCTGGAGCGGAAGGATGGTACCCTTTTAAGAATATTACAGAAGATTCCTATTTGAAGAGTACACCTCTCCCCTTCAAATGTAGGTGGGCTGAGTGATACCCTGTGAAAAGGACCAAGATTGTACTAGAAAATCTACCTAGAATTAAATGAGTAATTGAGGCCTAAGATATTACTCTTAATTGTAAGGAGTATAAAATGTGGTTTAATCTTAGTGAATATCAGTTGCATTCAATGAGAAAAGCCTATAATGTGGTAAAGGCTCAACACCTCTGTATTGCTTAGTTAACATCAACTTTCACCATATAAAAATTTTACTATCATGAAGAAAATGAGTCTAAAATTCTCTGTTATTTTGTTTAAATATTAATTTGCTAATATGAAAATTAGATGGCTAATATTAGTTATGTTCTTAGAAATTTAAGCATATACATTATAAGAAGAAAATAATTCTTTCAACAGACCCATGTTTTAGCATCTCTACTATATGTCAGTTACTATGTTAGGTATTAAGATTTAAACATAAATAGTATATTGTTTCTTTCCTCAAGAAGCCAGTATCTATTGGAATGAAAAAAAATTGGACCAACAACTACAGTATACTCAATAATTATAGTATAGGTGGTTCTTGACCTGAATATTGAAAGCTGAGTAGAACTTAGCTAGATGAAGAAAAAATGGATGTACATTGCAGGGAGAGGAAACAGTTATGTAAATGCGTGGAAGAATTTGATGTGATGATGTGTTTGGGTAATAGTGACTATATCATATCTGAGGTAAATGACACATTTAGGTGTAGGTTTGCAAATGGCAGAATAACTACCTGAAGTCAGGTCATGGTGAGGATCTCTATTATGGCAGTCTGGTATGCAAGGCCACCCTAAAGTATTCAAACATTTTGAAAAGAGCATACAAGTAGTAGTGTTGACAATGGATTGGAATATAATTAAACTGAGGGTAAAGGAAAAATAAAATGATTAAACCAAGAAAATTGTTTGGGATACAGAAAAATTACCCATTATGATTATTTTCATTTTCATCACAATTTATACTGGTCTCTACACATTGAAAAGCCACTTCTTTTTTAAAGCAGCTGAAATTAATTATTTAAAATCCCCCAAATTGGTGGCATTTCACCTATAGTCAAACCATCTGTATACAATAATTTGAAGAAAATAAAAAGAATGCATGTATAGCCAAGTCTCTGTTAAAAAAAAAAAAAAAAAAAGTCCTTTGGGTTGGAAATACCATCTGGATCATTTCAAGCTTACCAGGCACCAAATGCAGCACTGAAAAGCCTAAAGTCTGAAATTTTTAAACAAAAATATCTTTAAAAAAATTCTCTCCACTAAGATAGGTTGGCGTTTTCTGCACTGCACCTGGATTGTCTTACATTAAAATGTCATGTTACGTCCTAGAAAGGATATTGTGAAGATTAGCAAGATCATGTTTTAAAGCTTTTTGAGTTCCTCAAAGAGTGAAGCTCTGTAAGTACAAGGTGTAATGTTCACTTTTTACTGCATGGTCATTTGAACCTCGGTTATGTGTGATAACAGAGAGAAGCAGACCCACTTCCTTTCAAAGTCTTACTACCTACATGAAGTAGATAGTGGAATTCAGTAGAGAATTAGAATTGGTAGTGTTTCAATTACTGAGCAAGAATTGTGCTAAATAACTGCATCTGTATTACTTCTAGTTGTCTTGACAGACCTTAATAGTAGACAAAAAGATTTTTACCCAGGTCACGATAATGGAGGGATTTGCTCGTTGATTATTCAGGTTGGGGGAGGGGAGGGGTATTACTGCAAGTAAAAAGAAATGAAAATCCAAAAAAAGAGAATTTTTCTGAAATACGGGCAAACCAAACATTTATCTTAGCCAATTCAGGCAGTCAGTAATATGTATCCAATAGTCCTTAATGCTAGGAATTCTGAGAAATTATAAAGCAATGAATTCAACAAAACAATCAGTGATTTGTTTCTTTCAAGAAACTTAATTTTTAACCTATAGGTGAAGATATTATAGAGACAACTATGTACATACGCAAACAATGGAACTATTGCCCGGTGTTTGCTAATAATATTGTGCAGGAGGTCTTTGTCAAAGGCTGTTAAGAATGAAGAGTCACTCTTGTTTTATTTCCATTCATTCATTTAAACAGCACTTATTATTACCTGACATATATCCTCTTGTAAATGGGCAAATATGCCATGCATTATAATTCCTTTGTTCATTCAAACATATGTTGAGACCCAGACACTAGAGCAAATATAAAAAGTAAGCTCTATTCTATGTCCTTAAGGTTGTTTTTCAATACTGGCAGAGTCAGATTTGTAAATATTTAATAAACTCACATATAAGGTAGAATATATATGGTAGAGTAGTAATTAAGATGCATAAACAACATAAGGAAGCTTAAATGCTAAGTCAGGAACTCTCAAGCCTGGCCGAATTTTAGAATCATCTAAATTTTTTTTTTGTAATACAATGCACAGTCCTTCCGTCCTTTCTCTTACCAATTCTAGAATTGTTGTTGGTTTTTTTTTTTCCCAAACCTCCACTGATTCTAATGTGTATCTGTGGTTGAGGCGACCCCACTCCTATGCTAAATGGTTTGCTTAAAAGATTAGGGAAAGACAGATAAAATACTGTGTTGAAATTGAGTTAGCTTCTGAGAAATTCCATAGGAGACAAGGGAAATCCCTTAGAATAGCTATTACCAAAATTGAATGCAATATGGTAAATATATTCTAACAATTCAGAGGAAGATAGAAGAGCTTTACATAATATCCACACATCCATGAGCCCAAACCTAGTACTAGGTAAAACTGCAAAGTATGTGAATGTTTGTTCTTGGCTCTCAATCTCCGAATTCTTCTAATCACCCGAGCTCATAACTAATCAAACCCTCTAAGGAAAGGTTCTACCACGTTGTATATTTGGAATAAGAGTAATCATGTAAAATATTACATGCAAGGGGGTTACATTTAAAAGCAAACTGAAATTCCAGGCATCACGAACAACAGTGGAGATTCTCATGGCATAATGAGACCTTCCTAGCCCCTGAAATACTAGGAGGCAATAGTCTACACTGGCAGCATATTCCATCAGGAACTATAGTTCTGGAATTTGGGGTTCTCGCTCAATTTTCCATAGTAATGAACAAAAATAAATAATATAAAAACACAAGGGTGTCTCTAAGAGCTTTTCAAGTTTAGCTTCCAGGTGTTTGTGAACATTAGATTTACCATGTCATGAAACTATGATGAAAATAAAGATCAGGTAAAAGATGATCCAAGCAAAGGGAGGTTTAACAAATAAAACTTCAGGACCAAAATGCTATATATTGACATTCTCAATCACAAACTATACAAAAAATTCTGATACCAATGTTTATAGCCTTGTAAAAATATTTTTGCAGTAGTATCACACCTCCATGTAATATTTTTAGGCATGCCTAGCAAGCTGGATTCAGCACAGTTAGAGAAAAAGAATCATGTAGATGAACAGGTAAGTTTCTTCATCAGCAGATTTAAAGGATACCCCTTCACTACTCTTTTTAAAGTTTCCTGAATTGCATTCAGAGACATGGCTCTGTTTAAGTGTCTCTAATTGATAAACATAAATACATCTTTAGAATATACCAATAAATTATAGACCAAGATTGTCATCAAATACCCACAATGTACTTTTTCTAATATAAATTGGCTGTGCACCTATAGCCTGTTGACAAGCTATTTTCTTGCTGCTTGGGGTGTTAGAGCACAATACAAGATTATATAAACACATATAGCTAAAATTTAAAGTAATTTTCTTTACAACTAACATAAAGCAGAAGTCAAAAGAAGTCTTTTAACTATATGCTTTATTCATAGAGGAGATAATAAAACATACTTTTTTTTTCAATTTTGGTTTTCCAAAAATGACAAGGTAGATCACGGTATAAGTAAATTTTTTTTGTTGTTGTTTTTCTATTCAGCACTTTATTTTTATTATTATTATCTTTTTACATCTTTATTGGAGTATAATTGCTTTGCAATGGTGTGTTAGTTTCTGCTTTATAACAAAGTGAATCAGTTATACATATACATATGTTCCCATATCTCTTCCCTCTTGCGTCTCCCTCCCTCCCACCCTCCCTATCCCACTCCTCCAGGTGGTCACAAAGCACCGAGCTGATCTCCCTGTGCTATGCGGCTGCTTCACACTAGCTATTTTACGTGTTTGGTAGTGTATATATGTCCATGTCACTCTCTCACTTTGTCACAGCTTACCCTTCCTACTCCCCATATCCTCAAGTCCATTCTCTAGTAGGTCTGTGTCTTTATTCCTGTCTTACTACTAGGTTCTTCATGGCATTTTTTTTTCTTAAATTCCATATTTATGTGTTATCATATGGTATTTGTCTTTCTCATTCTGACTTACTTCACTCTGTATGACAGACTCTAGGTCTATCCACCTCATTACAAATAGCTCAATTTTGTTTCTTTTTATGGCTGAGTAATATTCCATTGTATATATGTGCCACATCTTCTTTATCCATTCATCCGATGATGGACACTTAAGTTGTTTCCCTCTCCTGGCTATTGTAAATAGAGCTGCGATGAACATTTTGGTACATGACTCTTTTTGAATTATGGTTTTCTCAGGGTATATGCCCAGTAGTGGGATTGCTGGGTCATATTGTATTTCTATTTGTAGTTTTTTAAGGAACCTCCATACTGTTCTCCATAGTGGCTGTACCAATTCACATTCCCACCAGCAGTGCAAGAGTGTTCCCTTTTCTCCACACCCTCTCCAGCATTTATTGTTTCTAGATTTTTTGATGATGGCCATTCTGACTGGTGTGAAATGATATCTCATTGTAGTTTTGATTTCCATTTCTCTAATGATTAATGATGTTGCGCATTCTTTCATGTGTTTGTTGGCACTCTGTATATCTTCTTTGAAGAAATGTCTGTTTAGGTCTTCTGCCCATTTAGGGATTGGGTTGTTTGTTTTTTTGTTATTAAGCTGCATGAGCTGCTTGTAAATTTTGGAGATTAATCCTTTGTCAGTTGCTTCATTTGCAAATATTTTCTCCCATTCTAAGGGTTGTCTTTTGGTCTTGTTTATGGTTTCCTTTGCTGTGTAAAAGCTTTGAAGTTTCATTAGGTTACATTTGTTTATTTTTGTTTTTATTTCCATTTCTCTAGGAGGTGGGTCAAAAAGGATTTTGCTGTGATTTATGTCATAGAGTGTTCTGCCTATGTTTTCCTCTAAGAGTTTCATAGTTTCTGGCCTTACATTTAGGTCTTTAATCTATTTTGAGCTTATTTTTGTGTATGGTGTTAGGGAGTGATCTAATCTCATACTTTTACATGTACCTGTCCAGTTTTCCCAGCACCACTTGTTGAAGAGGCTGTCCTTTCTCCACTGTACAGTCCTGCCTCCTTTATCAAAGATAAGGTGACCGTATGTGTGTGGGTTTATCTCTGGGCTTTCTATCCTGTTCCATCGATCTATATTTCTGTTTTTGTGCCAGTACCATACTGTCTTGATTTCTGTAGCTTTGTAGTATATTCTGAAGTCAGGGAGCCTGATTCCTCCAGCTCCATTTTTCGTTCTCAAGATTGCTTTGGCTATTCGGGATCTTTTGTGTTTCCATACAAATTGTGAAATTTTTTGTTCTAGTTCTGTGAAAAATGCCAGTGGTAGTTTGATAGGGATTGCATTGAATCCGTAGATTGCTTTGGGTAGTACAGTCATTTTCACAATGTTGATTCTTCCAATCCAAGAACATGGTATATCTCTCCATTTGTATCATCTTTAATTTCTTTCATCAGTGTCTTATAATTTTCTGCATAAAGGTCTTTTGTCTCCTAAGGTAGGTTTATTTCTAGATATATTATTCTTTTTGTTGCAATGGTAAATGGGGGTGTTTTCTTGATTTCACTTTCAGATTTTTCATTATTAGTGTATAGGAATGCCAGAGATTTCTGTGCATTAATTTTGTATCCTGCTACTTTACCAAATTCATTGATTAGCTCTAGTAGTTTTCTGGTAGCATCTTTAGGATTCTCTATGTATAGTGTCATGTCATCTGCAAAGAGTGACAGCTTTACTTCTTCTTTTCCGATTTGGATTCCTTTTATTTCCGTTTCTTCTCTGATTGCTGTGGCTAAACCTTCCAAAACTATGTTGAATAAGAGTGGTGAGAGTTGGCAACCTTGTCTTGTTCCTGATCTTAGTGGAAATGCATTCAGTTTTTCACCATTGAGGACGACGTTGGCTGTGGGTTTGTCATATATGGCCTTTATTATGTTGAGGAAAGTTCCCTCTATGCCTACTTCCTGAAGGGTTTTTTATCATAAATGGGTGTTGAATTTTGTCACAAGCTTTTTCTGCATCTGTTGAGATGATCATATGGTTTTTCTCCTTCAATTTGTTAATATGGTGTATCACGTTGACTGATTTGCATATATTGAAGAATCCTTGCATTCCTGGAATAAACCCCACTTGATTATGGTGTATGATCCTTTTGATGTGCTGTTGGATTCTGTTTGCTAGTATTTTGTTGAGGATTTTTGCATCTCTGTTCATCAGTGATATTGGCCTATAGTTTTTTCTTTGTGACATCCTTGACTGGTTTTGGTATCAAGATGATGGTGAACTCATAGAATGAGTGTGGGAGTGTTCCTCCCTCTGCTATATTTTGGAACAGTTTGAGAAGGATAGGTGTTAGCTCTTCTCTAAATGTTGATAGAATTCACCTGTGAAGCCATCTGGTTCTGGGCTTTTGTTTGTTGTAAGATTTTTAATCACAGTTTCAATTTCAGTGCTTGTGACTGGTCTCTTCTTATTTTCTATTTCTTCCTGATTCAGTCTTGGCAGGTTGTGCATTTCTAAGAATTTGTCCATTTCTTCCAAGTTGTCCATTTTATTGGCATAGAGTTGGTTGTAGTAATCTCTCATGGTCTTTTGTATTTCTGCAGTGTCAGTTGTTACTTCTCCTTTTTCATTTCTAAGTCTATTGGTTTGAGTCTTCTCCCTTTTTTTCTTGATGAGTCTGGCTAATGGTTTATCAATTTTGTTTATCTTTTCAAAGAACCAGCTTTTAGTTTTATTGATCTTTGCTGTCGTTCCCTTCATTTCTTTTTCATTTATATCTGCTCTGATCTTTATGATTTCTTTCCTTCTGCTAACTTTGGGGGTTTTTTGGTTCTTCTTTCTCTAACTGCTTTAGGTGCAAGGTTACGTTGTTTATTTGAAATGTTTCCTGTTTCTTCAGGTAGGATTATATTGCTATAAACTTCCCTCTTAAAACTGCTTTTGTTGCATCCCATAGGTTTTGGGTCGTCGTGTCTCCATTGTCATTTGTTTCTAGGTATTTTTTGATTTCCCCTTTGATTTCTTCAGTGATCACTTCATTATTAAGTAGTGTATTTTTTAACTTCCACGTGTTTTTATTTTTTACAGATCTTTTCCTGTAATTGATATCTAGTCTCATAGCGTTGTGGTCAGAAAAGATACTTGATACCATTTCAATTTTCTTAAATTTACCAAGGCTTGATTTGTGACCCAAGATATGATCTATCCTGGAGAATGTTCCATGAGCAGTTGAGAAAAATGTGTATTCTGTTGTTTTTGGATGGAATGTCCTATAAATATCAATAAAGTCCATCTTGTTTAATGTATCATTTAAAGCTTGTGTTTCCTTATTTATTTTCATTTTGGATGATATGTCCATTGGTGAAAGTGGGGTGTTAAAGTCCCCTACTATGAATGTGTTATTGTCAGTTTCCCCTTCTATTACTGTAAGTATTTGCCTTACGTATTGAGGTGCTCCTATGTTGGGTGCATAAATATTTACAATTGTTATATTTTCTTCTTGGATCGATCCCTTGATCCTTATGTAGTATACTTCTTTGTCTCTTCTAATAGTCTTTATTTTAAAGTCTATTTTGTCTGAAATGAGAATTGGTACTCCAGCTTTCTTTTGGTTTCCATTTGCATGTCTTTTACCATCCCCTCACTTTCAGTATGTATGTGCCTCTAGGTCTGAAGTGGGTCTCTTGTAGACAGCATATATATGGGTCTTGTTTTTGTATCCATTCAGCCAGTCTGTGTCTTTTGGTGGGAGCATTTAGTCCATTTACATTTAAGGTAATTATTGATTGTACGTTCCTATTCCCATTTTCTTAATTGTTTTGGGTTTGTTATTGTAGGTCCTTTCCTTCTCTTGTGTTTCTTGCCTAGAGAAGATCCTTTAGCATTTGCTGTAAATCTGGTTTGGTGGTGGTGAACTGTCTCAACTTTTGCTTGTCTGTAAAGGTTTTAATTTCTCCATGAAGTCTGAATGAGATCCTTTCTGGGTAGAGTAGTCTTGGTTTCGGGTTTTTCTCCTTCACCACTTTAAATATGTCCTGCCAGTGCCTTCTGGCTTGCAGAGTTTCTGCTGAAAGATCAGCATTTAACCTTATGGGGATTCCCTTGTGTGTTATTTTTTGTTTTTCCCTTGCTGCTTTTAATATGTTTTCTTTGTATTTAATTTTTGACAGTTTGGTTAATATGTGTCTTGGCATATTTCTCCTTGGATTTATCCTGTATCGGACTCTCTGTGCTTCCTGGACTTGATTAACTATTTCTGTTCCCATATTAGGGAAGTTTTCAACTATAATCTCTTCAAATATTTTCTCAGTCCCTTTCTTTTTCTCTTCTTCTTCTGGAACCCCTATAATTTGAATGTTGCTATGTTTAATGTTGTCCCAGAGGTCTCTGAGACTGTCCTCAGTTCTTTCCATTCTTTTGTCTTTATTCTGCTCTGCAGTAGTTATTTCCACTATTTTATCTTCCAGGTCACTTATCCGTTCTTCTGTCTCAGTTATCCTGCTATTGATCCCTTCTAGAGTATTTTTAATTTCATTTATTTTGTTGTTCATCATTGCTTGTTTCATCTTTAATTCTTCTAGGCCCTTGTTAAATGTTTCTTGCATTTTCTCTATTCTGTTTCCAAGATTTTGGATCATCTTTACTATCATTATTCTGAATTCTTTTTCAGATAGACTGCCTATTTCCTCTTCATTTGTTAGGTCTGGTGGGTTTTTATCTTGCTCCTTCATCCGCTGTGTGTTTTTCTGTCTTCTCATTTTGCTTATCTTATTGTGTTTGGGGTCTCCTTTTTTCAGGCTGCAGGTTCGTAGTTCCCATTGTTTTTGGTGTCTATCCCCAGTGGCTAAAGTTGGTTCTGTGTGTTGTGTAGGCATCCTGGTGGAAGGGACTAGTGCCTGTGTTCTGAAGGATGAGGCTGGATCTTGTCTTTCTTGTGGGCAGGTCCATGTCTGGTGGTGTGTTTTGGGGTGTCTGTGGACTTATATGGTTTTAGGCAGCCTCTCTGCTAATGGGTGGTTTTGTGTTCATGTCTTGCTAGTTGTTTGGCATAGGGTGTCCAGCACTGTAGCTTGCTGGTTGTTGAGTGAAGCTGGGTGTTTGTGTTGAGATGGAGATCTACGGGAGATTTTCGCCGTTTGATATTTTGTGGAGCTGGGAGGGCTCTTGTGGACCAGTGCCCTGAAGTTGGCTCAGAGGCACAGCACTGACTCCTGGCTGCAGCACCAAGAGCCTTTCATCCACACGGCTCAGAATAAAAGGGAGAAAAAATAGAAAGAAAGAATTAGTAGAAGTAGAAAAAGAAAGAAAGAAAGGAAGAAAGGAGGGAGGGAGAGAGGGAGAGAGGAAGCAAGGAAGTAAGGAGGGAAGGAAGGAAAAAAAGAATGAAAGAAGATAAAGTAAAATAAAATAAAGATAAAATAAAGTTATTGAAATAAAAAATAATTATTGAGAATAAAAAATTAAAAAGCAAAACAAAAAAAAAAAAACGGACAGATAGAACCCTAGGACAAATGGTGGAAGCAAAGCTATACAGACAAAATCTCACACAGAAGCATACACATACAGACTCACAAAAAGAGGAAAGGGGGAGAAAATCATAAATCTTGCTCTCAAAGTCCACCTCCTCAATTTGGGATGATTCGTTGTCTATTCATGTATTCCACAGATGCAGGGTACATCAAGTTGATTGTGGAGCTTTAATCCGCTGCTTCTGAGGCTGCTGGGAGAGATTTCCCTTTCTATTCTTTGTTCTCACAGCTCCCGGGGCTCAGCTTTGGATTTGGCCCCGCCTCTTCATGTAGGTCGCTGGAGGGCCTCTGTTCTTTGCTTAGACAGGACGGGCTTAAAGGAGCAGCTGTTTCGGGGGCTCTGGCTCACTCAGGTCGCGGGGGAGGGAGGGGCACGGAGTGTGGGGCAGGCCTCCTGCGGCAGAGCCCGGCATAACGTTGAACCAGCGTGACGCTTGCCGTGCGTTCTCCCAGGGATGTTGTCCCTGGATCCCGGGACCCTGGCAGTGGCGGGCTGCACAGCGTCCCCAGAAGGGAGTTGTGGATAGTGACCTGTGCTCGCACACAGGCTTCTGGGTGGCGGCAGCAGCAGCCTTAGCGTCTCATGCCCGTCTCTGGGGTCCGCGCTTTTAGCCGCGGCTCGCGCCTGTCTCTGGAGCTCTTTTAAGCAGCACTCTTAATCCCTTCTCCTCGTGCGTGCGCCAGGAAACAAAGAGGGAAGCAAAAGTCTCTTGCCTCTTCAGCAGGTCCAGACTTTTCTCCGGACTCCCTCCCAGCTAGCCGTGGTGCACTAACCCCCTGCAGGCTGTGTTCACGCAGCCAACCTCAGTCCTCTCCCTGGGATCCACGGAAGCCCGAGCCTCAGCTCCCAGCCCCGCCCACCCCGGAGGGTGAGCAGACAAGCCTCTTGGTCTGGTGAGTGCTGATCAGCCCTGATCCTCTGTGCGGGAATCTCTCCGATTTGCCCTCCATACTCCTGTGGCTGCGCTCTCCTCCGCGGCTCCGAAGCTTTCCCCCTCCGCCACCTGCAGACTCCGCCCGTGAAGGGGCTTCTAGTGTGTGGAAACATTTCCTCCTTCACAGCTCCCTCCCACTGCTGCAGGTCCCATCCCTATCCTTTTGTCTCTGTTTATTCTTTTTTCTTTTGCCCTACCCAGGTACGTGGGAAGTTTCTTGCCTTTTGGGAGGTCAGAGGTCTTCTATCAGCGTTCAGTAGGTGTTCTGTAGGAGTTGTTCTACGTGTAGATGTATTTCTCTTGTATCTGTGGGGAGGAAGGTGATTTCCGCGTCTTACTCTTCCGCCATCTTCTAGTATATTTGTTTTTGAATTGTATCGTTTGAGGTATTAGGCCATATGAGGTATTTATTTTTTATTCCTAATCTTTTGCTATAAAGCTCTCAATTTTTTTGCATCACTCATGCAACCCTTAATAGTAAGGTGGAATCCTTACCAATGAGATATCAAGAGGCTGAAAGTCCACTGACCAAGCAGTTACAATCACAGAAATCTCCAGATAACTCAGAGCCTCTGTGTGAGGGAATCCACTAGGTGAACTGAAACTAGTATATCATATTTAGCAAAGGTGTCAAATCCTTCAAAATACTCAGGGAATAACAATAATGAGTAAAACGCAGAGTAATCAGAAATATAGGGGCTCCTTTTTGTTAGGCTAGACATAAGCTGTAGACAATATCTGGCAGCAACAAAGAAAGACATTCTGTACTTTACCTGAAATATGGCAAGGACAATTGGCCTCTCTTTAGTCTTTTAGATTTCACTCTTCTACAGAGATAGAAATTGCCATCAATGTAGGCATCTTCTGAAACAAAGGGTAGAAATCGATATTTCTGTGAGCAGGAGGTGATGTCAATATGTTAACCCAACCCCCCTTCTGAAGATGGCAAAAATGTTTTCTCAAACTGCTGCTAAAATCCATCTTTGCCTAATTTTCACAAAGAACATAATGGTTTCGTTTCCCTGACAACACCCTTAAATGTAGCTGGTCTTCATCCGTTTGTCCTCTGATCTGTGTCCAAGCAACAATCCAACTCCTCAAATTAATCTTTGCATCCAATGGGTAATCACAAGGAAGGTTGAAAAAGGTGTTCCTCTGGTCATCAGTGTTATATCATTTATTAAAGATTGCAAAGACAAAAAAAGCTATGTGTCTTAGACTGTTCAGGCTGCTATGACAAAATACCGCAGACTGGGTGGCTTATAAACAACAGAGATTTGTTTCTCACAGTTCTGGAGGCTGGAAGTTCAAGAACAGGATGCCATCATGACCCTGTGAGAACCCTCTTTCAGGTCCCAAACTTCTCATTTTATCTTCACATGGTAGAAGTGGCCAGAGATGTCTCTCTGGCCTCTTTTATAAGGGCAAAGTTGTCTTTGAGAAGGGCGAGCAAGCAGTAGAATAGCAGGCAGTGGTTATAATAGACTGCCTAAATTTGTAAATGTTTTGTTTCTTTAAAAAATGATGGAACTGGGCTTCCCTGGTGGCGCAGTGGTTGAGAGTCCACCTGCCGATGCAGGGGACACGGGTTTGTGCCCCGGTCCGGGAAGATCCCACATGCCGCAGAGCGGCTGGGCCCATGAGCCATGGCCGCTGAGCCTGCACGTCCGGAGCCTGTGCTCCGCAACGGGAGAGGCCACAACAGTGAGAGGCCCGTGTACCGCAAAAAAAAAAAAAAAAAAAAAAAGAAAAAAGAAATGATGGAACAAATATAACTAGTGGAATGTTTTTAATATTGTATGTTGTGGTTTTTTAATATTTTTCTTTCATCTTTTCTACATTTTAAGATCTCAAAAAATTAAGAAAACAAGACTATTAGCGAGTCACATGCCCATTGTTCTTTCTGTTTTTAAAGGAAATGATGGCAATTAGAGTACCTCTCCTTGTCTAATTCACAGTGTGCATCAAAGAAATTTTCACTGGACACTAATCAATTCAAATCAATTTTAATGGCACTAGTCACCCTGCTTTTAAATAAATATGTTAATATTCAAATTCATGTATAATGCCCCATATATCTGAATAACTGGAGTAAGAAAACCCTCACTATATGCAGAACATCATTCATGTGCTCTAAAAAGCAAATGAAGAAGATGGAATCAATATATTATGAGTTATATGTGTCTGTATTTTATGGAAATGAAGAAAAATTCCCTCAGGAAGAACCCAAATATTTGGCTGTTTTGATATTTTACAAGGCATAGAGCAGAGTACCATACCTGACAAAGCAACAGTAAGGATAAGAATGAGTGGATTCATTTATAATAATAAGTTATGAATAACATTTATATTATATATATGTATCATATGTAGCAAGAACATGTGTATAGAATTTCTTTGAGTACTGTGTTGTTTTTATAAGAACTTTCAAAAAAAGATCCTAAAATTATTGATGACTGTTTACTTTCAGTCCATGAATCATTTCCTGAACATATTTTACAATTGTGCTTCAGCTGGGCTTTTAACTTATTTATTTATTTTTTGTTTCCTTTTTTAAAAATCACCATTTCTATTTTCAGATTATCCACAGGTGTGGCCTATCTCATGGGGTAATACCAAACACATCTGTTGATTTCTTCCTAAATGACAACACCAACAATAGTGTACTTGACAACAGCAACAATAGTGTACTTACAAAATAAAAGCTCGAGAGGGAGGCTTTTCAAAACACAAGGGGAAAAATAATTCAAAATGAGAGAAATGAGATAACCAATAGATACTCCAGAATATGGAAGTCATCTGTAAGCATTTAGTGGGATGGAGAATGCTGAAACAGTTCTCCATTTGCCAGATGCCTGAAATAGAGACAGATGAGCTATTCCTCTGAACTTCAACAACAGCGCCAGCTGAAAAAGCAGACCCTTTCTGCCAAGGGTCACTTGTTGAAACTGTTGACTGTAAATCTGAGTTCTCTTTTTGGACTTCTGGTACCCAGAAAATACAATCAAAATGTTCCTATGTGATCAAAAAAAAAAAAAAAATGTTCCTGTGTGTACCTTACCTTGGGCACAATGACTATCATCCTTGGTTGCTACAGGTCTGTGGGGGTGGAGACAACTCGTTTACATGTTTTGAACAAAAGTACATTTTATGAAACCCACATGTTGTACATGCTTTTTCTTACCTTTCCTTGATGAGTAAGAAATGTTCCCAAATGAAGTAACCCACATTTCAATTGCACTGGTAAACAGTGGTAAGGATATTTAGGTCTGGAAATATTCATAAAAACGCCCTTTATGTATTTTTTCTTTCTAAAATAGTTGCTGCTGCATTACACTGTCTCTTCTAACCTGCTTTAGTAGAAAGGAATGTCTGTGCGAAGTGTACTATCTGGAATTCTTTTCCTCATATTGTTTAGCTCATGAGTCTGTTTTTTTGCACTTGCTCCCAGGGTGTTTGAAACATTTAAAAAATAACAGTGGGTAGTCAGAACTGCTCGTGCTGGCAGCGGGTGCCTTACAGTTTGCCATCATATAAATGTCAATTTGCTTCTTTCATGGAGCTAAGCAGAGATAAATCCCAGTAGCATAGAAAGAGGTCTCTAGATTTCATAGTTTCTTCCATTTCTGTGTGTGGCCTGACTAAACAACCCAAAGTGTCTCTGTTTCTCTCCATCCTGTTTAACTCCATCACTCTTTAACTTTTCCAGGTCTGCCATTAGGCTTGGGGGATTTCTAGTGGGTCTAGGATATATTCTAGACTAGAAGTTCTTACAGTGCAGTCTCCAAACCAGTAGCAGTGCCTGGGAACTTGCTAGAAATACAGATTATTTACGCCTTACCTTTTGAATCAGAAACTCTGGGGTTGAGGTAATCTGTGTTTTAACAGGCCCTTCAGGTCATTCTGATCCACACTAAATTTTAAAAAGTTACTGGTATAGACCACAATGCCAAAATTTCTCCTAGGAACTCCACAAACCATCACCTTCAGAACTTTCCCCCAAATATCCCCAGGGAATTCCCTAATTGTCAGAGCCTGAACACTTTTAGATGCTCTTTTTGCATCTAAACTATGCTGGCCCCAAGATATAAAAGGAATACCATCTAAATTAAACCTGGTATCAGTTTTTGGAAGAGGTAGCAGTGAATTAATTTGCAGTAAGAATTTGTCCTAAATCAACAAAACAGATCAGCTAAGTTGTAGCACCAATGCCTTCTAAAAATGACACTCCTTTGATTTTCCTCTCCACTAATATATAACAAAAATGAGATTTAAAAGCCTTGCAGAATAACACTGCCATCCGTTCAGAAGACAGGCACTTCAGTTTGTTGATGAATGGGTTATATCTACGAGTTGAGGTGTCCATATTGATGGATAAAAACAACTGATTCATTATTTTCTTTAATTAGCTTTAAATGTACTATTCAACCAAGTGAGATTTTGCAGGATTTTTCAGATTATATTCCAAAAGAACAACAGCCAAAATGTTCAACTGAGGGACTGCTTTATTTTTTATTTTAAAAAAGTCTTTATTTTATGACACAATCTAAAAACTGGTGATACTACAAACATAAGGAAAATACCAAAAGGGATTTTGCATTAAACTATATAACAACTTTAGTCAAAGTTGTTATATAGTTTGTTATAAAATTTTACTTAAATCCAAGAATGGTTTTTCCCTTATACAGCTCTCTCTCTCTCTCTCTCTCTCTCTCTCTCTCTCTCTCTCTCTCTCTATATATATATATATATAGAGTCATATAGTGACACATATAGTGTCAATAAAATAAGATATATAAAAGAAGCAAAAGAACAACTTTGGTATCAGGGTTCTTGATTTTGAACTTTGACTTAAAGACCTTTATAATACTACCATTTGTCTCTTCATTTCTAAAGGTACTGAATGATACTAATTAGTTTTGGAGAGTGGAGTGACACTATAGAATGATTTTGCTCTGAAACTTATGACATCCCTTCAGATAACTGAAGACACCAAAGAAGGCTATATAAATAGAAATGAAAATCCACTATGAATCTTCTGCTTAGAGAAAAGCATTTAAGCACTGAGAGGTAGTGAACCAGCACAGGGGCATATAAAGAAAGAGAGATGGCAGGAGAGACGAGTTAGTGGTTAGTTTTTTTCTCCTAAAATTTTGAAAATCTATAGATTGAACTTTTATTTTGCAAAGTAGTTGATCTTACTGAGTTTTTTTTAAATAAAATACCACATTTTCAATGATTTTAAACCTTAGAGATTTTAGAAAATTTCAAATTTGAATTCTGTTAAATGGAATAGAGTTTAAAATATATATTTAAATCCATGTGTAATTACTAAAATAGAAAGAATGCTAACATTTTTATAATACCAGAGATTAAATAATTAATTCACAATAATTTAAATTCATATTTACATCAATTTTTATAGAACTCTTATCTCAACCCATTCACTGCTCCATTTCCATGTTTAAAAAAACTTCCATCCAGTAACTTTTATCTTTTGTTAATTTTCTCTAAATGAGGTTGATTTTATTATACCAACGTAAAGCTATTCAGTTAATCACCAATAAGATTCTAGTAGATAATTCCCCAAAGTTTAGCTTAATTTTTTTTAAATAAACATTTCGCTCTGTAAATATTTAATGCTTCTTGCCATATCTGAACTTCATACACAAGCCTTCAAGCCCCAGAGAAAAATTACCAGTGGCTAGATATGTTAGTCCATAAAACCAAATAGCTCAAGAGCAGGATGTTAGGTAGACAAAACTCAAACAATGGAGATTTCTTCATTTATTGTATACCATGCATCACTGATAAAGATATTCACCTTAAAGAGTAAAATAATAATAATAATAATATGTACTTACTATGTGCTCAGTTTCTATGTTGGACAGGAGATTCAGGGATGAGTAAAGAACACATCTTCCCTCAGAGAGTTTGTGGTTGAGCAGATGAGATATGATGATGCACACACAAATGACTATGATTTAGAATAGGTCACTTCCATTTAAAAAGTACAAAA
Source organism: Aethalodelphis obliquidens (assembly GCF_003676395.1). Taxonomy (NCBI): domain Eukaryota; kingdom Metazoa; phylum Chordata; class Mammalia; order Artiodactyla; family Delphinidae; genus Aethalodelphis; species Aethalodelphis obliquidens. Next base: position 38,106,328 of record NW_020837948.1, on the reverse strand, counting down.
TTCTAAAGGGACTTGAAGAATATAGTTTTCTAGGGAACATGAAAAGCATTATAAAATAAGTGTCATTTGAGACAAAACTTGGAAGCTCCCATAAGCCTGGGACTGGCAGGGAAGGTGGAAATAGTCTAGGACTGATTTGGCCTGGAAACTACCTTGGACCCTCTCATATGTTATTTCTTATTTTCCCACCTCTGTGCCTTTGTTCATGCTTATTCTTCAGAGATACCTACCCCCACCTCTCCACCTGCACACCTCCTCCATTGATTGTGGAGAGAATGGGTATCCCAGGCTAATGCACTCCAGAAATGCAAATAACTACTTGCAAAGGTTGTGCACCCCCATCTCTGCCTTTAGTGGACTCCCCCAACAAAGCCTAACAGTGTTGCACACAGAGTAGCTGAGTAACATTCGTTCATAAATGTTTAATGGGCACCTACTCAGTGTGAAACTATGTTAGGAGGTAGAGGATATAGACAAAATTAATGTCCTCACTTCCATGGAGATTATAGATAATTAAATAAGCAATTGCAATCATCTAATGAGTGTTATGACAGTGGAAGCATAGGATACTATAGTAGTACAAGGCAGACACCTGCCAGATTAGGAGGGTCAAGAAAGCTTTCCGAAAAGAAATAAACTGATTCTTCAAGGATGATTGGGTGTTAGCAGGTGCCATTGTGCAGCAAAAACATGGAACTGCCATCACTCTGGGGAGCATGTGTTTTTACAGTAAGGCACATTTTGAGGCAGTTACAACTAGGGACATCTGGCAGTGATGGCTCCCTAATACTTGCAACTGAAAAGCTCATAATTGCAGTGGGAGTTTATTGACCAGAGGCCAAAGGGAGGAGAAAGGGAGGGGAAGCTTTCCTGGGGTCAGTAAAAGGAAGGACTGCCACTGAGATTTGGGGGGAGGGGATTTATGAAAAAAGGAGAAAGGGACCTGAGATAAAGGATGGGGAATTACAGCCTTTGAAGCTCTCTCATCGCTAATTATGACTGGAAGTCAATCCATCAGGAGTAGGCGCAGGTTAAGCTTCAGTTGAACAGGACTTTTTAATGCAAATGTCTCTTGAAATGCAAACTGAAGAGAAAAAAAGTATGAAAAACACAACCATGAAAGACAGGAGAGTTTCCTATTCAGCAGCAATTTCTTTAAATTCAGAAAAAAAGAAAAACCATCTGTAAAAGGGGTGGGAAAAAAAAATCTCTTTACAGCAGGTTGCAAAGCATGTTCTATGTAGATGGTATTCATCTACAACACTCTATATTCCATCTTTGAAAGAGTACTCCAAATAGAAGAGACCTTATAAGCGTCTTCACTCTATAATAATTTCAACAGAACAGGCACGTAGAGTCCTCCCCAATGCAAAGGAAATGTTCTTTAAAAATCAAAATGACTGCTCTGTAAAAAAAAGTGTGTATGTGAGGTCTCCTGCTTAGGGGCTTAGAAAAGAAAATGAGTAGATTTAAAGATAGTGTGCTTGATTCCAAAAATGGTACTGTGAGACTGAATATTACTTCATTGTGGGCTGTAGGAAATATGTTTTGTTCTGTTGTGTTTAATTCTGAGATTAAAAGCAGTAGTTAAACCATGACAGCGAGGAGCTTTCTGCTCTGTTATATTACAGCTCACTTCTTTCCCTCCAAATATTAAACAATGCCAAAAAAACTTTTAGCTATTTGGGGTGAGATCCATTTTCACTTTACTCTTGTCCTTTTTTGGTTGCGAGATGACAGTTTAATATTCCAGGCTCCAAACCGGAGCTTGGCAAATGGATTTAAAAAAAAAAAAAAGGTTAAATGCTGTAGGGAAGAAAAAAGGTGTGCAATTAATTTTCCATAAGAAACTGTGTAACTGTTACTAAAGATGGTTATGTTTATCATCTATTTATCTCATATAATTCTTGGAAATTTTTAGGACAACATAGCACAAATGTAATTTTATTGGTTAACTCTTGGTTTTATTGTATAAAAATGGACACATATTCCATTTCAGCATCTTTTTAATAGTTGACATTTAATCATCTGGAATTAAGTGCAGGATAATATAGTGATTGAAAATACAAGTTCGAGAATCAAATTTGAGTTTAAATCTCACTCATGACTCATAAATTGTGTCGCCTTGGGAACATTATTTAACCCCTCTCAGCTCTAGTTTTATCATCTTTAAAATTGATGATATTAATAATACTAAATTTATTGTTCTTTTCGGAGGATTAAGTAACATAAACCACATGAAAGAGCTGCTACATAATGAACTTTTAATAAATAGGAACACTGTTATTATCATTGTTAAATGAATGTTCTATTCTGAAGATTCAGAAATGTTTCCTTTGCCAAGTCACATTCTTGTTCACACAGTATTTTTCTAGGTATTTCTGTACTTTATTCCATTGCAAATAAATGTCAACATAAATATGTGGATAACATCATAACTAGTTCAGAGAGTGAAATACAACATTTTGATCAAACAATGGCTTTTTGGATACACCTAACCTACTTAAGAGCTAAAAGTTGGTCACTAAGACCATACTTAGAAATTGCTCCATCACAAACTTCCACGCACACCTCAAAAAAATCAGAGAAAACTCATTTGTCCAGTTGCCTTTCTTAACACCAAACATGGCAGGGAAAGCAGCCAGTGACTAACTAGCTTCAAGGCTTTCTTTCAAATCCTAGTTTAAAAGAAATGGCTATGGCCAGGAGAAATTCCAGTTCTGAAAATGATACGTGCTGTTGATACATTTGTCTTTTACTTAAGGAAATGTTAAGTAAGTTTTGAAATACATTCTTGGTGTAATGACCTTTGAAAATACCTCTAAGACAATGTTCTCATGATTGTTTTATTCACCAAAAATTGGGGGGCATTATTATATGTGCAAGGCCCTTGGATAGCTCTGAGTCTGCAATATGGATTGAAATATTGCTCCTGACTCACAGAGTTCACTGTCAAAGTGGAGGGAACTAGAAATTAACAGGCATTAACACACTAATGTAGTGTATGTAATAAGGAAAATACAGGACACCATAATATATTTGCATTTGATTCCAGGCAAAGTGTTGAATAATGGCCGGGCTTTAATTAACCAATCAATGCACATTAATTGAGAACTAGTGTTAGTGACAAGGAGTGGTTTGACAGTGGGAAAGTGACATAGAAAAATAACCCCTGTGATTTCTGCTGGGCTTCCTCCCAAGCTGCATCAAGTAATCAAACAATCTAAATAGAAACTGCAGTCTTTCTAAGAAGATGTGGCTTCAGGCTGAGTTCCCTAGCACCTTCACTTTTCTACTAGTTGCCATCTTTAAATCCTTTCTTTGTAGACACTGAATACAACCATGATGTTGAGATTCTGTTATGAAATAAGAAATATAACTATTACAACTCAGAGCCTCAGTCCCCAAAGACTTTTGGTTATAATTTTACTTGCAGAGATTAGTTCAATCTCAAATATGCAATCAAATCCTTACCACCAGGGGAAACTGAGATTCTTGAGTAGCTAAATATTTACAAACTCTAACAATAGATTTTTGAAGAAAATGTGTCAAATCAGCATTAACTTAGTGCTAGCTCTTTGGAAGTTGTGACACCATTTGTTTGTTTCTCAGCTTCTGGTTATCCATAACTAAGTCCATCCTCATCAAGTAATTAAAAGAAAACATAATTCTAAGATAGAGACGGAAGAATAAATCTTAATTTTGCTGCTCTTTTCCCTGGAGGACTCTACAAGTATGTCAGGAAGCTATCCACACAGAAGGAGACTTGTTAATGGTATTCTTATGAAACTATCATGAAGGCCAGAGAACAGTTTATCCCCACTTGAGGGTTCCTGCTAACCTTCTGATCTTAATAAAAAGGGGTTTTGGCTCATTGACTAGTTGTCTTTATCTTATATAAAAGGAAGAGAAATCATGTACATATATGTGATTTAGTATATTTGGCAGATATTTTTATCTCAATTTAGGACATCTAGCCAATGACAAGGATTGAAATAAATGTGAAATGGATATGAAATTGGTGCATACCTACACATATTTATATACCCAAAATACAATTTCCTAAAACAATCTTAAATCTTCCCTAAAATAAGGTAATAAGTAAGTTACAAGTAAAATTTATACAGATAATCACACACACACATATACACACAAGCTTGGTGAAGGGCATAAACTGGGCATGAGAAATGTAGAAAAAATTAAGAAAGCAGTTACTTTTTATTAAGGCCTCAGTTAAGAAGCCCTCTTTAAAGTCCGCTGCATGAGAGACTAAATATGTAGTGTAATGAATTTAAAAATTGAGAGGAGCAAGTTTTGAAAATGTTCATCAATAGAACAGGGCAGTGGTATATGTGAGAGTCAGAAGAACTTAATTTTATTTTCACAAAGCTCTATTTAAAAACAAAACTTTAATTTGCCATCAAAATATTTTTCTACCTTTATGCAATGTTTAGAAGAGGAAAATAAACTTTTTCATGTAATAGAGTTACAAAAGTACCCTTAAAAACTCTAATTAGTCTAAGGGCCATATTTCTTTAGATCAAGGCGGAACAACAGAGTATAGTTGGGACAATTGAGGACACAGGTGAGTCCAAATGACTTGCAAGCTGCTACATTAGAGCAGTACCAAAGGGGCAACCAATGCCAGAGGTACCAGATGCTCATGAATTGCTTCAGCCTCAAGACACCCTTGGGTGGCAAGGTTACACACGAATGAGATTAATCACATGCACCTTAAATTGTGACCCTACTCCCAAAAAAACAAGTACTCAAGAATTTATCTAGCTATAACAAAAAGAATGTTAATTAAAGATTTAGGATAAAATATGGGTTGCTGCAAGTTTAGGTTGAAAAAAAAAATTAGTACTTGGGATGAAATTTAAATTATTTTTTTATCAACAAATACTCATTTTCTATTACATTGCAAACATTTTACTTGATGTGATGCACAAACATGTTTCTGCCTTCATGGAACTTAAAAGTTCCAGTTAAGTCTTTAATATATATACACACATTTACATATTCCTTCCCCCTGTATGTGTGTGTGTGCAGAACCTTACTCAATGCCTAGACTATGCAACTGTATTTTTTGTTTCAAATTTTTGTTAATTTATTTTTTACATCTTTATTGGAGTATAATTGCTTTACCATGGTGTGTTAGTTTCTGCTTTATAACAAAGTGAATCAGTTATACATATACATATATTCCCATATCTCTTCCCTCTTGCGTCTCCCTCCCTCCCACCCTCCCTATCCCACCCCTCTAGGTGATCACATAGCACCAAGCTGATCTCCCTGTGCTATGCGGCTGCTTCCCACTAGCTATCTACTTTACATTTGGTAGTGTATATATGTCCATGCCACTCTCTCACTTTGTCACAGCTTACCCTTCCCCCTCCCCATATCCTCAAGTCCATTCTCTAGTAGGTCTGTGTCTTTATTCCTGTCTTACCCCTAGGCTCTTCATGACATTTTTTTCCCTTAGATTCCATATATATGTGTTAGCATACGATACTTCTCTCTCTCTTTCTGACTTACTTCACTCTGTATGACAGACTCTAGGTCTATCCACCTCATTACAAATAGCTCAATTTCGTTTCTTCTAATGGCTGAGTAACATTCCATTGTATATATGTGCCACATCTTCTTTATCCATTCATCCGATGATGGACACTTAGGTTGTTTCCATCTCCTGGCTATTGTAAATAGAGCTGCAATGAACATTTTGGTACATGACTCTTTTTGAATTATGGTTTTCTCGGGGTATATGCCCAGTAGTGGGATTGTTGGGTCATATGGTAGTTCTATTTGTAGTTTTTTAAGGAACCTCCATACTTCTCCACAGTGGCTGTATCAATTCACATTACCACCAGCAGTGCAGGAGTGTTCCCTTTTCTCCACACCCTCTCCAGCATTTATTGTTTCTAGATTTTTTGATGATGGGCATTCTGACTGGTGTGAAATGATATCTCATTGTAGTTTTGATTTCCATTTCTCTAATGATTAAAGATGTTGCGCATTCTTTCATGTGTTTGTTGGCACTCTGTATATCTTCTTTGAAGAAATGTCTATTTAGGTCTTCTGTCCATTTTTGGATTGGGTTGTTTGTTTTTTTTTGTTATTGAGCTGCATGAGCTGCTTGTGAATTTTGGAGATTAATCCTTTGTCAGTTGCTTCATTTGCAAATATTTTCTCCCATTCTGAGGGTTGTCTTTTGGTCTTGTTTATGGTTACCTTTGCTGTGCAAAAGCTCTGAAGTTTCATTAGGTCCCATTTGTTTATTTTTGTTTTTATTTCCATTTCTCTAGGACGTGAGTGAAAAAGGATCTTGCTGTGATTTATGTCATAGAGTGTTCTGCCTATGTTTTCCTCTAAGAGTTTGATGGTTTCAGGCCTTACATTTAGATCTTTAATCGATTTTGAGCTTATTTTTGTGTATGGTGTTAGGGAGTGATCTAATCTCATACTTATACATGTACCTGTCCAGTTTTCCCAGCACCACTTATTGAAGAGCCTGTCCTTTCTACACTGTACATTCCTGCCTCTTTATCAAAGATAAGGTAACCATATGTGTGTGGGTTTATCTCTGGGCTTTCTGTCCTGTTCCATTTATCTATATTTCTGTTTCTGTGCCAGTACCATACTGTCTTGATTTCTGTAGCTTTGTAGTATAGTCTGAAGTCAGGGCGCCTGATTCCTCCAGCTCCATTTTTCATTCTCAAGATTGCTTTGGCTATTCAGGGTCCCCTGTGTTTCCATACAAATTGTGAAATTTTTTGTTCTAGTTCTGTGAAAAATGCCAGTGGTAGTTTGATAGGGATTGCATTGAATCTGTAGATTGCTCTGGGTAGTAGAGTTCTTTTCACAATGTTGATTCTTCCAATCCAAGAACATGGTATATCTCTCCATTTGTATCATCTTTAATTTCTTTCATCAGTGTCTTATAATTTTCTGCATACAGGTCTTTTGTCTCCTTAGGTAGGTTTATTCCTAGATATTTTATTCTTTTTGTTACAATGGTAAATGGGGGTGTTTTCTTGATTTCACTTTCAGATTTTTCATCATTAGTGTATAGGAATGCCAGAGATTTCTGTGCATTTTGTATCCTGCTACTTTACCACATACATTGATTAGCTCTAGTAGTTTTCTGGTAGCATCTGTAGGATTCTCTATGTATATTATCATGTCATCTGCAAACAGTGACAGCTTTACTTCTTCTTTTCCGATTTGGATTCCTTTTATTTCTTTTTCTTCTCTGATTGCTGTGGCTAAAACTTCCAAAACTGTGTTGAATAAGAGTGGTGAGAGTTGGCAACCTTGTCTTGTTCCTGATCTTAGTGGAAATGCATTCAGTTTTTCACCATTGAGGACGACGTTGGCTGTGGGTTTGTCATATATGGCCTTTATTATGTTGAGCAAAGTTCCCTCTATGCCTACTTTCTGCAGGGTTTTTATCATAAATGCGTGTTGAATTTTGTCAAAAGCTTTCTCTGCATCTATTGAGATGACCATATGCTTTTTCTCCTTCAATTTGTTAATATGGTGTATCACATTGATTGATTTGTGTATATTGAAGAATCCTTGCATTCCTCAAATAAACCCCACTTGATCATGGTGTATGATCCTTTTAATGTGCTGTTGGATTTTGTTTACTAGTATTTTGTTGAGGATTTTTGCATCTATGTTGATTAGTGAAATTGGCCTGTAGTTTTCTTTGTGACATCCTTGTCTGGTTTTGGTATCAAGGTGATGGTGGCCTCGTAGAAGGAGTTTGGGAGTGTTCCTCCCTCTGCTATATTTTGGAAGAGTTTGAGAAGGATAGGTGTTAGCTCTTCTCTAAATGTTTGATAGAATTCGTCTGTGAAGCCATCTGGTCCTGGGCTTTTGTTTGTTGGAAGATTATTAATCACAGTTTCAATTTCAGTGTTTGTGATTGGTCTGTTCATATTTTCTATTTCTTCCTGATTCAGTCTTGGCATGTTGTGCATTTCTAAGAATTTGTCCATTTCTTCCAGGCTGTTCATATTATTGGCATGGAGTTGCTTGTAGTAACCTCTCATGATCTTTTGTATTTCTGCAGTGTCAGTTGTTACTTCTCCTTTTTCATTTCTAATTCTATTGATTTGAGTCTTCTCCCTTTTTTTCTTGATGAGTCTGGCTAATGGTTTATCAATTTTGTTTATCGTTTCAAAGAACCAGCTTTTAGTTTTATTGATCTTTGCTATCATTTCCTTCATTTCTTTTTCATTTATTTCTGATCCGATCTTTATGATTTCTTTCCTCTGTTAACTTTGGGTTTTTTTTGTCCTTTCTCTAATTGCTTTAGGTGCAGGGTTAGGTTGTTTATTCGAGATGTTTTCTGTTTCTTAAGGTAGGATTGTATTGCTATAAACTTCCCTCTTAGAACTGCTTTTGCTGCATCCCGTAGGTTTTGGGTCATCGTGTCTCCATTGTCATTTGTTTCTAGGTATTTTTTGATTTCCTCTTTGATTTCTTCAGTGATCACTTCGTTATTAAGTAGTGTATTGTTTAGCCTCCATGTGTTTGTATTTTTTACAGATCTTTTCCTGTAAGTGATATCTAGTCTCATAGACTAGTCTCTAGTCTCATAGCGTTGTGGTCGGAAAAGATAGTTGATACAATTTCAATTTTCTTAAATTCACCACGGCTTGATTTGTGACCCAAGATATGATCTATCCTGGAGAATGTTCCTTGAGCACTTAAGAAAAATGTGTATTCTGTTGTTTTTGGATGGAATGTCCTATAAATATCAGTTAAGTCCATCTTGTTTAATGTATCATTTAAAGCTTGTGTTTCCTTATTTATTTTCATTTTGGATGATATGTCAATTGGTGAAAGTGGGGTGTTAAAGTCCCGTACTATGAATGTGTTATTGTCGATTTCTCCTTTTATGGCTGTTAGTATTTGCCTTACGTATTGAGGTGCTCTTATGTTGGGTGCATAAATATTTACAATTGTTATATTTTCTTCTTGGATCGATCCCTTGATCCTTATGCAGTGTCCTTCTTTGTCTCTTCTAATAGCCTTTATTTTAATGTCTATTTTGTCTGATATGAGAATTGCTACTCCAGCTTTCTTTTGGTTTCCATTTGCATAGAATATCTTTTTCCATCCCCTCACTTTCAGTATGTATGTGTCTCTAGGTCTGAAGTGGGTCTCTTGTAGACAGGACATATATGAGTCTTGTGTTTGTATCCATTCAGCCAGTTTGTGTTGGAGCATTTCATCTATTTACATTTAAGGTAATTATCAATATGTATGTTCCTATTCCCATTTTCTTAATTGTTTTGGGTTTGTTATTGTAGGTCTTTTCCTTCTCTTGTGTTTCTTGCCTAGAGAAGATCCTTTAGCATTTGTTGTAAAGGGGGTTTGGTGGTGCTGCACTCTCTCAGCTTTTGCTTGTCTGTAAAGGTTTTAATTTCTCCATCAAGTCTGAATGAGATCCTTGCTGGATAGGGTAATCTTGGTTGTAGGCTTTTCTCCTTCACCACTTTAAATATGTCCTGCCAGTGCCTTCTGGCTTGCAGAGTTTCTGCTGAAAGATCAGCATTTAACCTTATGGGGATTCCCTTGTGTGTTATTTTTTGTTTTTCCCTTGCTGCTTTTAATATGTTTTCTTTGTATTCAATTTCTGACAGTTTGATTAATGTGTGTCTTGGTGTGTTTCTCCTTGGATTTATCCTGTATGGGACTGTCTGTGCTTCCTGGACTTGATTAACTATTTCTGTTCCCATTTTAGGGAAGGTTTCACGTATAATCTCTTCAAATACTTTCTCAGTCCCTTTCTTTTTCTCTTCTTCTTCTGCAACCCCTATCAATTGAATGTTGCTGCGTTTAATGTTGTCCCAGAGGTCTCTGAGACTGTCCTCAGTTCTTTTCATTCTTTTGTCTTCATTCTGCTCTGCAGTAGTTATTTCCACTATTTTATCTTCCAGGTCACTTATCCGTTCTTCTGCCTCAGTTATACTGCTATTGATCCCTTCTAGAGTATTTTTTTTTTTAACATCTTTATTGGAGTATAATTGCTTTACAATGGTATGTTAGTTTCAGCTTCACAACAAAATAAATCAGTTATATATATACATATATTCCCATATCTCTTCCCGCTTGCGTCTCCCTCCCTCCCACCCTCCCTATCCCACCCCTCTAGGCGGTCACAAAGCACCGAGCTGATCTCCCTGTGCTATGCGGCTGCTTCCCACTACCTATCTACCTTACGTTTGGTAGTGTATATATGTCCATGCCTCTTTATCGCTTTGTCACCGTTTACCCTTCCCCCTCCCCATAGCCTCAAGTCCATTCTCTAGTAAGTCTGTGTCTTTATTCCTGTTTCACCCCTAGGTTTTTCATGACATTTTTTTTTTTTAAATTCCATATATATGTGTTAGCATACGGTATTTGTCTCTCTCCTTCTGACTTACTTCACTCTGTATGACAGACTCTAGGTCTATCCACCTCATTACATATAGCTCAATTTCGTCTCTTTTTATGGCTGAGTAATATTCCATTGTATATATGTGCCACATCTTCTTTATCCATTCATCCGATGATGGACACTTAGGTTGCTTCCATCTCTGGGCTATTGTAAATAGAGCTGCAATGAACATTTTGGTACATGACTCTTTTTGAATTATGGTTTTCTCAGGGTATATGCCCAGAGGTGGGATTGCTGGGTCATATGGTAGTTCTATTTGTAGCTTTTTAAGGAACCTCCGTACTGTTCTCCACAGTGGCTGTATCAATTTACATTCCCACCAACAGTGTAAGAGGGTTCCCTTTTCTCCACACCCTCTCCAGCATTTATTGTTTCTAGATTTTTTGATGATGGCCATTCTGACTGGTGTGAGATGATATCTCATTGTAGTTTTGATTTGCATTTCTCTAATGATTAGTGATGTTGCGCATTCTTTCATGTGTTTGTTGGCACTCTGTATATCTTCTGTGGAGAAATGTCTATTTAGGTCTTCTGCCCCTTTTTGGATTGGGTTGTTTGTTTTTTTGTTATTAAGCTGCATGAGCTGCTTATAAATTTTGGAGATCAATCCTTTGTCAGTTGCTTCATTTGCAAATATTTGCTCCCATTCTGAGGGTTGTCTTTTGGTCTTCTTTATGGTTTCCTTTGCTGCGCAAAAGCTTTTAAGTTTCATTAGGTCCCATTTGTTTACTCTAGTTTTTTTTTCCATTTCTCTAGGAGGTGGGTCAAAAAGGACCTTGCTGTGATTTATGTCATAGAGTGTTCTGCCTATGTTTTCCTCTAAGAGTTTGATAGTTTCTGGCCTTACATTTAGGTCTTTAATCCATTTTGAGCTTATTTTTGTGTATGGTGTTAGGGAGTGATCTAATTTCATACTTTTACATGTAGCTGTCCAGTTTTCCCAGCACCACTTATTGAATAGGCTGTCCTTTCTCCACTGTACATTTCTGCCTCCTTTGTCAAAGATAAGCTGACCATATGTGCGTGGGTTTATCTCTGGGCTTTCTATCCTGTTCCATTGATCTATCTTTCTGTTTTTGTGCCAGTAACATACCGTCTTGATAACTGTAGCTTTGTAGTATAGTCTGAAGTCTGGGAGCCTGATTCCTCCAGTTCCTTCTTTCGTTCTCAAGATTGCTTTGGCTATTCGGGGTCTTTTGTGTTTCCATACAAATTGCAAAATTTTTTGTTCTAGTTTTGTGAAAAATGCCAGTGGTAGTTTGATAGGGATTGCATTGAATCTATAGATTGCTTTCGGTAGTAGAGTCATTTTCACAATGTTGATTCTTCCAATCCAAGAACATGGTATATCTCTCCATCTATTTGTATCGTCTTTAATTTCTTTCATCAGTGTCTTATAATTTTCTGCATACAGATCTTTTGTCTCCTTAGGTAGGTTTATTCCTAGATATTTTATTCTTTCTGTTGCAATGGTAAATGGGAGTGTTTTCTTGATTTCACTTTCAGATTTTTCATCATTAGTATATAGGAATGCCAGAGATTTCTGTGCATTAATTTTGTATCCTTCCACTTTTCCAAATTCATTGATTAGCTCTAGTAGTTTTCTGGTAGCATCTTTAGGGTTCTCTATGTATAGGATCATGTCATCTGCAAACAGTGACAGCTTTACTTCTTCTTTTCCGATTTGGATTCCTTTTATTTCCTTTTCTTCTCTGATTGCTGTGGCTAAAACTTCCAAAACTATTTTGAATAAGAGTGGTGAGAGTGGGCAACCTTGTCTTGTTCCTGATCTTAGTGGAAATGCTTTCAGTTTTTCACCATTGAGGATGATGTTTGCTGTGGGCTTGTCATATATGGCCTTTATTATGTTGAGGAAAGTTCCCTCTATGCCTACTTTCTGCAGGGTTTTTATCATAAATGGGTGTTGAATTTTGTCAAAAGCTTTCTCTGCATCTATTGAGATGATCATATGGTTTTTCTCCTTCAGTTTGTTAATATGCTTTATCACATTGATAGATTTGCGTATATTGAAGAATCCTTGCATTCCTGGAATAAACCCCACTTGATCATGGTGTATGATCCTTTTAATGTGCTGTTGGATTCTGTTTGCTAGTATTTTGTTGAGGATTTTTGCATCTATGTTCATCAGTGATATTGGCCTGTAGTTTTCTTTCTCTGTGACATCCTTGTCTGGTTTTGGTATCAAGGTGATGGTGGCCTCGTAGAAGGAGTTTGGGAGTGTTCCTCCCTCTGCTATATTTTGGAAGAGTTTGAGAAGGATAGGTGTTAGCTCTTCTCTAAATGTTTGATAGAATTCGCCTGTGAAGCCATCTGGTCCTGGGCTTTTCTTTGTTGGAAGATTTTTAATCACAGTTTCAATTTCAGTGCTTGTGATTGGTCTGTTCATATTTTCTATTTCTTCCTGATTCAGTCTTGGCAGGTTGTGCATTTCTAAGAATTTGTCCATTTCTTCCAGATTGTCCATTTTATTGGCATAGAGTTGCTTGTAGTAATCTCTCATGATCTCTTTTATTTCTGCAGTGTCAGTTGTTACCTCTCCTTTTTCATTTCTAATTCTATTGATTTGAGTCTTCTCCCTTTTTTTCTTGATGAGTCTGGCTAGTGGTTTATCTATTTTGTTTATCTTCTCAAAGAACCAGCTTTTAGTTTTATTGATCTTTGCTATTGTTTCCTTCATTTCTTTTTCATTTATTTCTGATCTGATTTTTATGACTTCTTTCCTTCTGCTAGCTTTGGGGTTTTTTTGTTCTTCTTTCTCTAATTGCTTGAGGTGCAAGGTTAGGTTGTTTATTTGAAATGTTTCCTGCTTCTTAAGGTGGGCTTGTATTGCTATAAACTTCCCCCTTAGAACTGCTTTTGCTGCATCCCACAGGTTTTGGGTTGTTGTGTCTCCATTGTCATTTGTTTCTAGGTATTTTTTGATTTCCTCTTTGATTTCTTCAGTGATCACTTCATTATTAAGTAGTGTATTGTTTAGCCTCCATGTGTTTGTATTTTTTACAGATCTTTTCCTGTAATTGATATCTAGTCTCATGGCGTTGTGGTCGGAAAAGATACTTGATACAATTTCAATTTTCTTAAATTTACCAAGGCTTGATTTGTGACCCAAGATATGATCTATCCTGGAGAATGTTCCATGAGCACTTGAGAAAAATGTGTATTCGGTTGTTTTTGGATGGAATGTCCTATAAATATCAATTAACTCCATCTCGTTTAATGTATCATTTAAAGCTTGTGTTTCCTTATTTATTTTCATTTTGGATGATCTGTCCATTGGTGAAAGTGGGGTGTTAAAGTCCCCTACTATGAATGTGTTACTGTCGATTTCCCCTTTTATGGTTGTCAGTATTTGCCTTATGTATTGAGGTGCACCTATATTGGGTGCATAAATATTTACAATTGTTATATCTTCCTCTTGGATCGATCCCTTGATCATTATGTAGTGTCCTTCTTTGTCTCTTGTAATAGTCTTTGTTTTAAAGTCTATTTTGTCTGATATGAGAATTGCTACTCCAGCTTTCTTTTGGTTTCCATTTGCATGAAATACCTTTTTCCATCCCCTTACTTTCAGTCTGTATGTGTCTCTAGGTCTGAAGTGGGTCTCTTGTAGACAGCAAATATATGGGTCTTGTTTTTGTATCCATTCAGCCAATCTGTGTCTTTTGGTGGGAGCATTTAGTCCATTTACATTTAAGGTAATTATCGATATGTGTGTTCCTATTCCCATTTTCTTAATTGTTTTGGGTTCGTTATTGTAGGTCCTTTCCTTCTTTTGTGTTTCTTGCCTAGAGAATTTCCTTTAGCAGCTGTTGTAGAGCTGGTTTGGTGGTGCTGAACTCTCTCAGCTTTTGCTTGTCTGTAAAGGTTTTAATTTCTCCATCAAATCTGAATGAGATCCTTGCTGGGTAGAGTAATCTTGGTTGCAGGTTTTTCTCCTTCAACACTTTCAATATGTCCTGCTACTCCCTTCTGGCTTGCAGAGTTTGTGCTGAAAGATCAGCTGTTAACCTTATGGGGATTCCCTTGTGTGTTATTTGTTGTTTTTCCCTTGCTGCTTTTAATATGTTTTCTTTGTATTTAATTTTTGACAGTTTGATTAATACGTGTCTTGGCGTATTTCTCCTTGGATTTATCCTGTATGGGACTCTCTGTGCTTCCTGGACTTGATTAACTATTTCTTTTCCCATATTAGGGAAGTTTTCAACTATAATCTCTTCAAATATTTTCTCAGTCCCTTTCTTTTTCTCTTCTTCTTCTGGAACCCCTATAATTCGAATGTTGGTGCGTTTAATGTTGTCCCAGAGGTCTCTGAGACTGTCCTCCGTTCTTTTCATTCTTTTTTCTTTATTCTGCTCTGCAGTAGTTATTTCCACTATTTTATCTTCCAGGTCACTTATCCGTTCTTCTGCCTCAGTTATTCTGCTATTGATCCCATCTAGAGTACTTTTAATTTCATTTATTGTGTTGTTCATCATTGCTTGTTTCATCTTTAGTTCTTCTAGGTCCTTGTTAACTGATTCTTGCGATTTGTCCATTCTATTGTCCATTCTATCTCCAAGATTTCGGATCAACCTTACTATCATTATTCTGAATTCTTTTTCAGGTAGACTGCCTATTTCCTCTTCATTTGTTAGGTCTGGTGGGTTTTTATCTTGCTCCTTCATCTGCTGTGTGTTTTTCTGTCTTTTCATTTTGCTTATCTTACTGTGTTTGGGGTCTCCTTTTTTGCAGGCTGAAGGTTCGTAGTTCCTGTTGTTTTTTGTGTCTGTCCCCAGTGGCTAAGGTTGGTTCAGTGGGTTGTGTAGGCTTCCTGGTGGAGGGTACTAGTGCCTGTGTTCTGGTGTATGAGGCTGGATCTTGTCTTTCTGGTGGGCAGGTCCACGTCTGGTGGTGTGTTTTGGGGTGTCTGTAGACTTACTATGATTTTGGGCAGCCTCTCTGCTAATGGGTGGGGTTGTGTTCCTGTCTTGCTAGTTGTTTGGCATAGGATGTCCAGCACTGTAGCTTGCTGGTCGTTGAGTGTAGCTGGGTGCTGGCGTTGAGATGGAGATCTCTCGGAGATTTTTGCTGTTTGATATTATGTGCAGCTGGGAGGCCTCTTGTGGACCAGTGTCCTGAAGTTGGCTCTGCCACCTCAGAGGCACAGCACTGACTCCTGGCTGCAGCACCAAGAGCTTTTCATCCACAGGGCTCCTTAATTTGGGATGATGCGTTGTCTATTCAGGTATTCCACAGATGCAGGGTATATCAAGTTGATTGTGGAGCTTTAATCTGCTGCTTCTGAGGCTGCTGGGAGAGATTTCCCTTTCTCTTCTTTGTTCTGACAGTTCCCAGGGGCTCAGCTTTGGATTTGGCCCCGCCTGTGCGTGTAGGTCTCCGGAGGGCGTCTGTTCTTTGCTCAGACAGGACGAGGTTAAAGGAGCCGCTGATTCGGAGGCTCTGGCTCACCCAGGCCGGGGGGTAGGGAGGGTCACGGAGTGCGGGGCGGGCCTGCAGTGGCAGAGGCCAGTGTGACGCTGCAGCCTGAGGCGCGCCGTGCGCTCTCCCGGGGGAGCCGTCCCTGGATCCCGGGACCCTGGCAGTGGCGGGCTGCACAGGCTCCCCGGAAGGGCGTGTGGCTAGTGACCTGTGTTCGCACACAGGCCTCCTGGCGGCGGCAGCAGTGGTCTTAGCGTCCCATGTCCGTCTCTGGGCTCCGCACTCTTAGCCGCGGCTCGCGCCCGTCCCTGGAGCTCTCTCAAGCAGCGTTCTTAATCCCCTCTCCTCGTGCACCAGGAAACAAAGAGGGACGTAAAAGTCTCTTGCCTCTTCGGCAGGTCCAGACCCCTCCCCGGACTCTCTCCCGGCCAGCCGCGGCGCACCAACGCCCTGCAGGCTGTGTTCACGCCGCCAACCTCACAACGGAGCCTCAGCTCCCAGTCCCGCCCGCCCCGGCGGGCGAGCAGACAAGCCTCTCGGCGGGCGAGCAGACAAGCCTCTCGGCTGGTGAGTGCCGGTCGGCCCGATCCTCTGCGCTGGAATCTGTCCGCTTTGCTCTCTGCACCCCTGTTGCTGTGCTCTCCTCCGCGGCTCCCAAGCTCCCCCACTCCGCCTCCCGAAGTCTCCACCCGCGAAGGGGCTTCCTAGTGTGTGGACACTTTTCCTCCTTCACAGCTCTCTCCTGCTGGTGCAGGACCCGTCCCTATCCTTTTGTCTCTGTTTAGTTTTTTCTTTTGCCCTAACCAGGTACGTGGGGGGTTCCTTGCCTTTTGGGAGGTCTGAGGTCTTCTGCCAGCATTCAGTAGGTGCTCCGTAGGAGTTGTTCCACGCGTATATGTATTTCTGGTGTATCTGTGGAGAGGAAGGTGATCTCCGCGTCTTACTCTTCCGCCATCTTCGAGTATTTTTAATTTCATTTATTTTGTTGTTCATCATTGCTTGTTTCATCTTTAATTCTTCTAGGTCCTTGTTAAATGTTTCTTGCATTTTCTCTATTCTGTTTCCAAGATTTTGGATCATCTTTACTATCATTATTCTGAATTCTTTTTCAGATAGACTGCCTATTTCCTCTTCATTTGTTAGGTCTGGTGGGTTTTTATCTTGCTCCTTCATCCGCTGTGTGTTTTTCTGTCTTCTCATTTTGCTTATCTTACTGTGTTTGGGATCTCCTTTTTCAGGATGCAGGTTCATAGTTCCCGTTGTTTTTGGTGTCTGTCCCCAGTGGCTAAAGTTGGTTCTGTGTGTTGTGTAGGCTTCCTGGTGGAGGGGACTAGTGCCTGTGTTCTGGAGGATGAGGCTGGATCTTGTCTTTCTTGTGGGCAGGTCCATGTCTGGTGGTGTGTTTTGGGGTGTCTGTGGACTTATTATGATTTTAGGCAGCTTCTCTGCTAATGGGTGGTTTTGTGTTTCTGTCTTGCTAGTTGTTTGGCATAGGGTGTCCAGCACTGTAGCTTGCTGGTCGTTGAGTGAAGCTGGATGTTTGTGTTGAGATGGAGATCTATGGGAGATTTTCGCCATTTGATATTTTGTGGAGCTGGGAGGGCTCTTGTGGACCAGTGCCCTGAAGTTGGCTCTCCCACCCCAAAGGCACAGCACTGACTCCTGGCTGCAGCACCAAGAGCCTTTCATCCACACGGCTCAGAGTAAAAGGGAGAAAAAGTAGAAAGAGCATAAAATAAAGTAAGATAAAATAAAATAAAGTTATTAAAATAATTATTAAGAAAAAAAACTTTAAAAAAAAAAAAGAAAAGAAAACGGACGGAGAGAACACTAGGACAAATGGTGAAAGCAAAGCTATACAAAGAAAATCTCACACAGAAGCATACACATACACACTCACAAAAAGAGGAAAGGGGAAATAATAATAAATTTTGCTCTCGAAGTCCACCTCCTTAATTTGGGATGATTCGTTGTCTATTCATGTATTCCACAGAAGCACGGTACATCAAGTTGATTGTGGAGATTTAATCCGCTGCTTCTGAGGCTGCTGGGAGAGATTTCCCTTTCTATTCTTTGTTCTCACAGCTCCCAGGGCTCAGTTTTGGATTTGGCCCCGCCTCTGCGTATAGGTCTTCGGATGGCGTCTGTTCTTTGCTCAGACAGGATGGGGTTAAAGGAGCAGCTGCTTCGGTGACTCTGGCTCATTCAGGCGAGGGGGAGGGAGGGGTACAGAGTGCGGGGTGAGCCTTCGGTTGCAGAGGCCAGCGTGACGTTGCAGCAGCCTGAGGCGTGCTGTGCGTTCTCCCAGTGGAGTTGTCCCTGGATCCCAGGACCCTGGCAGTGGCGGGCTGCACAGGCTCCCGGAAGGGGGGTGTGGATAGTGACCTGTGCTCACACACAGGCTTCTTGGTGGCGGCAGCAGCAGCCTTAGCGTCTCATGCCTCTTTCTAGGGTCCGCACTGTTGGCTGCAGCTTGCGCCCGTCTCTGGAGCTCCTTTAAGCAGCGCTCTTAATCCCTTCTCCTCTAGCACCAGGAAACAAAGAGGGAAGAAAACGTCTCTTGCCTCTTCGGCAGGTCCAGACTTTTCCCCGGACTCCCTCCCGGCTAGCCGTGGTGCACTAACCCCCTGCAGGCTGTGTTCACACCGCCAACCCCAGTCCTCTTCTGGCGCTCCGACCGAAGCCCAAGCCTCAGCTCCCAGCCCCGCCCACCCCGGTGGGTGAGCAGACAAGCCTCTCGGGCTGGTGAGTGCCGGTCGGCACCGATCCTCTGTGCGGGAATCTCTCCACTTTGCCCTCCGCACCCCTGTTGCTGTGCTCTCCTCTGCGGCTCCGAAGCTTCTCCCCTCCGCCACACTTCCTAGTGTGTGGAAACATTTCCTCCTTCACAGCTTCCTCCCACTGGTGCGGGTCCAGTCCCTATTCTTTTGTCTCTGTTTTTTCTTTTGCCCTACTCAGGTACGTGGGGAGTTTCTTGCCTTTTGGGAGGTCTGAGGTCTTCTGCCAGCGTTCAGTAGATGTTCTGTAGGAGTTGTTCCACGTGTAGATGTATTTCTGATGTATCTGTTGGCAGGAAGGTGATCTCCGCGTCTTACTCTTCCGCTGTCTTCCCCCTCTCCTCTATGCAACTGTATTTTATTGGGTAAATTGGAGGTGGAAAATGGGAAATTACTCATGTTTTTAAATTTGAAATTCAGTTTTTTTGGAGCCATGGCACCATGCTAAACTTTAAGGTACACTCATTGAAATCAGTAAACTGAAATAAAATGTTGTTTGGTTTGTTACTCATTGATATAAGTGGGAACCTCATTTGCTTACAAAAGCCATAGCTTTTAAATATTGGATATTAATATATCATGAAGGAAATGTGGCTCCTGACATAGAGCGGCTCAGAATCAAATGAGAGAGACCAATAACAGAATATGGAAAGAGGAATAAATTTTGGCTGGATGTTAAGAGGGATTCCCAGAGAAGCAAAATTTTTGGCTGAGATTTGAATAAGTTCAGAACCCCATACATTAAAAAAACAAACAAACAAACAAACAAACATAAAACAATGTTCTAAGAGTGTGCAAGATATACATGACATGGAGATCTGGAAATATATGTTTGGCATGACTGGGAATTGGGAAACCACATGCTGGCCGTCATGACTGAAGTGAGTAGTATAGGGAGAGATAGGAGAAGTGTTTTAGAAATGATGTTAGGGATACATTTTAAATAGCTAAAATGATAAGCTGAAGAAAATGGGTCATACTTTATGAAAAGGGAGAAACCACATAAGGTTTTTGAGCAAAACTATTCCATGATAATAGCTTTATTTCTGTCAAGATGATTGATAGGTTGGAGTGGGAAGAGAAGAAATGCAGAACCAACTAGAATATTAGCACAGTTTTCCTGATTAGGGACAATGAACGTCTCACACTGGGTTTGAGACATAGTAAACCCTCAATAAATATTTGTGAATGAATGAAAAAAATGGAAGTAACTAAGGGAGTGACAGTGAAGATAAGACTCACCACCCAAATAAAACTTACGTGATTTCGAAAGTATTTGATGCAAGAGGTGAAAGAGTGACAGGAAAAAGCAATGACTCCAAGGTTTCAGGATGAGATAAATGGGTAGTTTGTAGTGCCATTAACTGAGATGTGGAACAAGATGAGAAGATGGTGATGCAGGATGGTGAAGAGGTGAGATATTGACAATATTTGACAGCATACTGAGTTTGAGCTGACACCTTTATGAAGATATACCATACTAGGTGTAAAATCAGTATCTGAAGGTTACAGAGGAACCCAGAGCAAGAGAAAGAGTTAGGAATCATCTGATGTTAGCTGAGGTCCAGAAAGGTTGAAGTTACATCAGAAAAAAAGCAGAGCATGTAAAAAAAAGGTGACTGTCACAGGTTGGGTTCCCAAGGAAGCAGGCTCTGAGATGGAGATTAGCGAGCATGATGTTTATTAGGAAGTATGCTTGGGATCAACAGGTTGGGAAAAAGGAGAGGTCAAGGAAGGATACAGTCTCAGTGGAAGCTTCAGCTAATCCGCCAGGGTGTTCTGAAGATGGTATGACCCTTTAAAGATGCCCGAAGTTGGGGCAGAGACTGGGCCTTACACCTCTGTGCCAATCAGACATGGGAAGTAGCTGCCCTGGGAAGGAAGCATGGTCTTTGTCTAGGTGACTTTCTTCTACAAGTAACTCCTTAAAAGTGCCAACAGTTGCAGTCTGTCTTCTGGCAGTACACCCAGCGCAAGTGTTATGATTACTTCATCATACCTGAAAGGTGCTCTTGGTGGCACATCACACATCCACCAGTACGGGTGGGAACAAAATTTTGTAGGTAAGCCTATATTAAAGGCACTGGATAGTTAGGGTAAAATAGAGCAAGGGTTTCTGGAGGTGTAAGAGGAACACTGGGATACAGGTGCACTTTGGAAGCCAAGATTCAAGAAGGAAGAGAAACAATGGACACAATATCTGCAGAAATTTTTAGTTTAAAGAACAAGAAAAGCCATATGACTTGGCAAAAAAAAATTTTTTTAATGTTACAATGCACTAGGGGAGATGTTTGGCCATAAGTGATCATAGTTGAAAGCAGAGAAATAGAAATGGGAAGTCAGCATGCTGAGAAAGAAAATAACAAGCAGCAATAGAACACGTTCTTCTCTTTCTATTCAAAAATTCACCTGCCATTACTAATCTCCTACACTGATCTGATTTCACTCAACACCAAAAGTAAAAATGTTAAAATCCAGAAAAACAGATTAATTAAATTGGCTCAGCTATATGTTCATTTCAAATGAGAAAACCTGTCTAATGAAAAAGAGTTTTCTTTATTCCTGTGAATTTTCTGGTAACAGTCCCCTTGAAAAGTTCCAAGTTATGTTTCATTCAAGATGTTCAAGAAGGGCCTTCCTAGATATCCTCTTAGAGTTTTAAAATTATCCAAGCAACTTTAGGGTCTGATAAACTTCAAGCTATTTTCCAGGTTAAGTGTTGGATACAGTGAATGCCGTTGTCTGGTTTAAAGCCCAGTTCTATGGTGCTGCATAAATAAATACCATTATTTAAAATCGCATATTGCTTGACAGCATTCTTGACAGCATATTGCTAAAAACAGCCCAAATGTCTTCAAGAAAGATGAAAGACAAACATTTATTGACCAATTATTATGGTTTTTTTTTATGTTTGCATACAATATGCCAGTTGTGTTCACTCCAATTCTGTGAACTAGTCCCTGTCATATAAAAACTTTTCTGTGTTTCATTTTTCAAAAAACATGCCTAGTGTTACATACTCTATATGGAATAGAACTAGGATTTATTAAATGACTGGTTTATTCTCTTATTCATTCAACAAGTATTATTGAACAACTGCTTTTCATATTATTGGAATTTAAACCTGCTTGATAGCAAAGCTCCTATTCTAAATTTTTATTTACATGATTATTTTCACTTTTATTTTCATTTTATTTTTATAGGTACTAATGCTTTAAAAGCACATTCAAAAGAACACAGCAGAGCTTTCTACAATGGCATCTCTGACAATATTTTGTGCATTGTACTCTACTGATTACCAATGATCTTTCCAGTCATACATGAACATATGGAAGTTAATTCTAATAATTGAAAACATTCTTATGTAAAGAAACCTGCAGAAACCTGAATTTTCACAAAAACATATATACCTGTCCACTTTGGATAATACATAAGAATTGACTAATGTTACTAAATGATTTAACAAATTAATAGGATGTACTTACTGTTAACACTCTAAACTCTTGATTATCTGTTTTCTTCACAAATGCTTAAAATGGCTTTTAAAAATGTTTTAGTGCTTCATAAAGGTAAAATAGGAGTAATTAAGTAATAAATAGTTGAAGGATTAGTTCTCTAGATGAACAGATATTTTTATGATCAACATATGACTCAACATTTTTCCCCAGGGAATGAGGCACATTTGTAGAAATTAAGAAAAGGTTTTTCTTGGATCTCTCCCATTTGATGCAGACAATCTGTCACCAGCACTTACCCTAGGAGCATAAGCATATCTAACTAGTGAAGCTAGCACCCTTCTTCGTTCATTATTCCATGTGCATACTGACTAGCAGAGGAGGAAAACTTAAAAAGTAGATGTACTGTTTCCCTAGGACTGGTGGTGAACTTTGACACATAATTACTTATGGAACTAATACTAACCCTAAATGAGGGTTAAAAATGAGAGAGTACAGTGTGTAATACTACATGCTCTGACAATGTAGATATAGGACAATTATTTTTCAAAAGGATAAGGAGAATGAGGAGAACAAATGAAGAAACCATAATTACTTTTATAAATAATATTGGTGGTGATAGCATTAGAATTGTTATCCTGAGATAATTATACATGTGATATAGAATAAAGGAAATTAAAAATTATGGGATGGGGATTCCCTGGTGGTGCAGTGGTTGAGAATCTGCCTGCTAATGCAGGGGACACGGGTTTGAGCCCTGGTCTAGGAGGATCCCACATGCCATGGAGCAACGAGGCCCGTGATCCACAACTACTGAGCCTGCATGTCTGGAGCCTGTGCTCTGCGACAAGAGAGGCCGCGACAGTGAGAGACCCATGCACCGCGATGAAGAGTGGCCCCTGCTCACCACAACTAGAGAAAGCCCTCACACAGAAACGAAGACTCAACACAGCCAAAAATAAATTAATTAACTCCTACCCCCAACATCTTTAAAAAAAAAAAAATTATGGGATATCCACAGCCTGCAGACTCAGCCCACCAACCAGTGGGCAGACACCAGCTGCAGGACAACTGCAGCCCCACAGCCTTGAGACACAGCCCACCCACTAGCAGGCTAGCACCAGCCCTGGGACTGGATGGACCCTGACTCCACCCACTAGCAGGCCAGTACAAGCTTTGGACACCCCACACATTGCATTCAGTTGTGTCAGGAACAGCTCCACCCAAGTGAAGTCCAAGACCAGCTCTGGGACCCCTGGGCCCTGCATCCAGACTCCAGAACCTAGCTCTGCCTGCCAGTGAACTAGCACTAGCCCCAGGACCTGGCTTCACCCACCAATGGGCAGGCACCAGGCCCAGAGTCTCCTGGACCCTGACTCTGCATACCAGTGAGCCAGCACTAGCCCTGGGAGTCCCTGGAGTTCCACAACCAACCACCTCATGACTGGTTCTGCCAACCAGTAGCTGGAAGCCTCCATACAAGGCAGGGCCTACCAGTCAAGTGGACCAAGGACCAACCAAGCCTACCAGACTGCCCACAGTAGTCAGCCCACATGGGCAGGAGGGGGGGGCACTCCTAAGGCATATTGCTCTGGTGATGAAAGAGAAGCATGCTGCAGGATGCATGGGATGTCTCTTCAACTGGCCACTTCTCCAAGATTGGGAAATGTAATTAACCTACCATATATAGAAATAAAAACAGCAAGTTAGGCAAAGTGAGGTGACAGAGGAACATGTTCCAAACAAAGGAACAGGATAAAACTTCAGAAGAACTAAGTGCAATGGAGATAGGCAATATACCCAAGAAAGAGTTCAGGGTAATGATTGCTAAGAGATGAAAGAACTTGAGAGGAGAATGAATGCACAGAGCGAGAAGTTGGAAGTTTTTAACCAAAAGTTATAAAATATAAGGAACCAGACAGAGATGAAGAATACAACAACTGCAATAAAAAATACACTAGAAGGAATCAAAAGTAGACTAAATGATACAGAGGAAGGGAACAGTGAGCTGGAAGACATAGTTGTGTAAATCACTAACACTGAACAGAAAAAAAGAAAAGAAATGAGGATAGTTTAAGAGACTTCTGGAACAACATCAAGTGCACTAGTATTCACATTATAGGGGTTCCAGAAGGAAGAGAGAGAAAGGTGCTGAGAACATATTTGAAGACCTAATAGCTGAAAACTTCCCTAACCTGGGAAAGGAAACAGACCTTCAAGTCCAGGAATCACAGAGTCCCAAATGCAATTAACCCAAAGAGGAACATACCAAAACATTGTAATTAAAATGGCAAAAGTTAAAGATAAAGAAAGAATATTAAAAGAAGTAAGGGAAAAGCAATGAGTTACATACAAAGGAACGCTCATAAGGTTATCAGCTGACTTTTCAGCAGAAACTCTGCAGGCCAGGAGAGAATGGCATGATATATATAAAGTGTTGAAAGAGAAGAACCTACAACCAAGAACACTCTACACAGCAAGGCGCTCATTCAGATTTGGTGGAGAGATCAAAAGCTTCACAGACAAGCAAAAGCTAAAAGAATTCAGCACCACCAAACCAGCTTTCCAAGAAATGTTAAAGGAACTTCTCTAAGTGAAAACGAAAAAGATACAATGAGAAACATGAAAATCACAAAAGGAAAAATCTCATTGGTAAAAACAAATATACAATAAAGTGACGTAAAACTACTAGGAGGGTTAAAAGACAAAATTAGTAAAATCATCTATATCCACAACAAGCAGTTAAGGGATACACAAAACAATAAAATGTAGAATATGATATCAAAAACACTAATCATGAAGGGAGGAGAGTACAAATTCAGGGTTGTTAAAATGCATTTGAATTTAAGAGCAAGTTAAAACAATCATATATATATGGAAAGAGAGAGTGATTGCTGTATATAAATATTAACAAACAAGGAGAGAGAAATTGACACACAATAATAGTGGGGAACTTTTAACACCCCACTTGCATCAATGGACAGATCATCTAGACAGAAAATCAATAAGGAAACACTGGCCTTAAACTACACATTAGACCAGATGGAATTAGTAGAAATATATAAAGAACATTCCATCCAAAAGCAGCAGAAGACACATATTTTTCTGGTGCATATGGAACATTCTCCAAGATAGACCACATGGTAGGCCACAAAAAGGCTCTGTAAATTTAAGAACATTGAAATCATATCAAGCATCTTTTCCAACCACAAAAGTATGAGACTAGGAATCAACTACAAGAAAAATAAAACTGTAAAAAAACATAAACGTGTGGAGGCTAAACAATATGATACTAAACAGTGAATGTATCACCGAAGAAATCAAAAAATACCTAGAGACTAAGGAAAACGAAAACAAAATGATCCTAAATCTGTGGGATGCAGCAAAAGCAGTTCTAAGATGGAAGTTTATAGTGATACAAGCCTACCTCAGAAAACAAGAAAAACCTCATAAAACCTAACCTTACACCTAAAGCAAGAAAAAAAGAACAACAAAACCCAACATTAGGAGAAGGAAAGTAATTGTAAAGATCAGAGCAGAAATAAATGAAATAGAGATGAAGAAAACAATAGAAAAGATCAATGAAACTAAAAGCTGGTTCTTTGAGAAGATAAACAAAATTGATAAACCTTTAGCCAGACTCATCAAGAAAAAAAGGGAGAGGACTCAAATCAATAAAATTAGAAATAAAAAAGAAGTTACAATGGACACCAGAGAAATACAAAGGATCATAAGAGACTACTATAAGCAAGTATATGCCAACAAATTGGACAACCTAAAAGAAATGGACAAATTCTTAGAAAGGTACAATCTCCCAAGACTGAACCAGGAAGAAATAGAAAATATGAACAGACCAATCACAAGTACTGAAATTGAAACTGTGATTAAAAATCTTCCAACAAACAAAAGTCCAGAACCAGATGGCTTCACAGGCGAATTCTACCAAACATTTAGAGAAGAGTTAACACCTCTCCTTCTCAAAATATTCCAAAAAATCGCAGAGGAAGGAACACCCCCAAACTCATTCTATGAAGCCATCACCCTGATACCAAAACCATACAAAGCTATCACAAAAAAAGAAACTTACAGGCCAATATCACTGATGAACATAGATGCAAAAATCCTCAACAAACACAAGCAAATTGACTCCAACAATACAATAAAAGGATCATTCACCATGATCAAGTAGGATTTATCCCAGGGATGCAAGGATTTTTTAACATCTGTAAATCAATAGTGTGATACACCACATTAACTAATTGAAAAATAAAAACAATGTGATCATCTCAATAGATATAGAAAAAGCTATTGATAAAATTCAACATTCTTTTATGAAAAAAACTCTCCAGAAAGTGGGTATAGAGGGAACCTATAATAATATCTCACCCTAATAAAGACCATATATGTTTAGAGCACCGCTAACATCATACTCAACAGTGAAAAGCAGAAAGCTTTTCCTGTAAGATCAGGGACAAGACAAGGATGTCTACTCTTGACATTTTTATTCAACATAGTTTTGGAAGCTCTAGCCATGGCAATCAGAGAAGAAAAAGAAATAAAAAGAATCCAAATTGGAAAGGAAGAAGTAAAACTATCCCTGTTTGCAGATGACATGATACTATACGTAGAAAATCCTAAAGACACCACCAAAAAACTATTAGAACTCATCAATAAATTCAGTAAAGTCACAGAATACAAAATTAATATACAGAAATCTGTTGCATTTCTATACACTAACAACAAATGATCAGAAAGAGAAATTAAGGAAACAATCCCATTTACTATTGCATCAAAA
The DNA here is from genome assembly GCF_003676395.1 of Aethalodelphis obliquidens. Classification (NCBI taxonomy): domain Eukaryota; kingdom Metazoa; phylum Chordata; class Mammalia; order Artiodactyla; family Delphinidae; genus Aethalodelphis; species Aethalodelphis obliquidens. The sequence goes on along the minus strand of NW_020837948.1, from coordinate 38,079,406 downwards.
AGAATAAATACCTAGGAATAAACGTACCTAAGAAGGTAAAAGACTTGTATGCAGCAAACTATAAGACACTGATGAAAGAAATTGAAAATGACACAGATGAAAAGACATACCATGTTCATGAATTGGAAGAATTAATATTGTTAAAATGACCATACCACCCTAGGCAATCCACAGATTCAGTGCAATCCCAATCAAAATACCGATGGCATTTTTCAAGGAACTAGAACAAATAATTTTAAGATTTGTATGGAAACACAAAAGACCCCAAATAGCGAAAACAATCTTGAGAAAGAACAAAGCTGGGGATATCATGAGCCCTGACTTCAGACTATACTACAAAGCTGCAGTAATCAAAACAATATGGTACTGGCACAAAAACAGACATATAGATCAATGGAACAGAATAGAGAGCCCAGAAATAAACCCATTAGTTGTGGTCAACTAATCTTTGACAGAGGAGGCAAGAATAGACGATGGAGAAAAGACAGTCTCTTTAATAGATGGTGCTGAGAAAACTGGACAGCTAAATGTAAAAGAATGAAACTAGAACATTTTCTAACACCATGTTCAAAATTAAACTCAAAATGGATTAACATCCTAAATATAAGACTGGAAACTGTAAAACTCCTAGAAGAAAACATAGGCAGAACATTCTTTGACATAAATCATAGCAGTTTTTTTTTTTTTTTTTTGGATCTGTCTCCCAAGTCAAAGGTAACAAAAACAAAAATTAAGAAATGGGATCTAATTAAAACTAAAAGATTTGCACATCAAAGGAAATAATTGACAAAATGAAAAAACCTACAGAATGGGAGAAAATATTTGCAAATGATATGAGTGATAAGGGGTTAATATTCAAAAATATATAAACAGCTCATACAACTCAACAACAAAAAAACAACCCAATTGAAAAATGAGCAGAAAACCTGATTAGAAATTTGTCCAAAGAATACATACAGGTGACCAACAGGCACATGAAAAGATGATCAACATTGTTAATGATCAGAAATATGCGAATCAAACCATAATGAGATATCACATCACACCTGTAGAAAGGTTTATCAAAAAGACCGCAAATAACTAATGTTGGCAAGGATGTGGAGAAAATGGAACACTTGTAACACTGTTTGTGGGAATGTAAGTTGGTGCAGCCATTATGGAAAATACTATGGAGTTTCCTCAAAAAACTACCATATGATCCAGCAATTCCATTCCTAAGTATATACCTGAAGAAAAAAAACACGAATTCAAAAAGATGCATGCACCCTCAATGTTCATAGCAGCATTATTTACAATGGCCAAGATAGAGAAGCAACCCAAGCGTCCATCAACAGATGAAAGGATAAAGAAGTGGTATGTATATATACAATGGAATACTACTCAGCCATAAAAAAGAATGAAATTTTGCCATTTGCAACAACATGGATGGACTTGGAGGGTATTATGCTTAGTGAATAAGTCAGACAGAGAAAGACAGATATCCTATGATATCACTTATATGTGGAATCTAAAAAGTAAAACAAACTAGTGAATATAACAAAAAAGAAACACTCACAGATATAGAGAACAAACTAGTGGTTACCAGTGGGAAGAGGAAAGAAGTGGGAGTGGGACAAGAAAGGGGTATAAGATTAAGAGGTACAAACTACTATGTATAAAATAAGTCAACTATAGGATATATTATAAAGCACAATATTTTACAATAACTATAAATGGAGTAGAACCTTTGAAAATCATGAATCACTATGTTTTACACTTGAAACTTACATAATATTGCATATCAATTATACCTTAATAGAAAGGAAGGAAGGGGGGGAGGGAGGGACGTGAAAAAAACATGCACAGATTTTGTTAAGGAAAATTATGGGATATTCTAATTCTGTGATCCCCTGTATCCTTGACAACTAGAGTCCTCACTGTGAATGGTAATGCAGATGAAATATGAAACAAATTAAGTAAAAAAATCTGTATTGTAAAATTTTATAAGAAGTTTAATATGAGTTCATGAGATATTTTACCTTTAATAGGCACTTACACAATATACATTCATTTTATATATATATATATATATATATATAAAATATGTATAAAATGTATTAGCTCTGTCCACTAAAAAGACTTCATTAACTCTGACCACAGAAAAGATCTAGAAACAATGACCTACCGTGTTGCAATGAGCCAGCCAAATATTATATGCCTTCCAATGAAAATGCAGAATACCATCTGTATTCTTGTCATAAGGATCAAACCTGAGGTAGATTTGGGATAAAAGTCATGAGTCTGACTTTGACATGCTGTGCACTACACAAGTTGAGCAGCATAGTAACTATCTGAAAATGATACTGAATGTTTTATATAACTAAAATAAATATTTCAGAGCTGTTCTTATGGTATGGTAGTTGAAACAATGAAAATTAATGAGTTGTATGCTAAGTGAAATAGCAGAGGTCTGAGGTATAAACCATTAAAAATCATCAAGAATAAAAACATGTATAGGGCTTCCCTGGTGGCACAGTGGTTGAGAGTCCGCCTGCCGATGCAGGGGATAGAGGTTCGTGCCCCAGTCCAGGAAGATCCCACATGCCGCAGAGCGGCTAGACCTGTGAGCCATGGACGCTGAGCCTGTGCGTCTGGAGCCTGTTGCTCCACAACGGGAGAGGCCACAACAGTGAGAGGCCCGCGTACTGCAAAAAAAAAAAGAAAAAAAAAGTATAAATAATAATAAACAAGAGATCCATTGCAAATTTCAGAGAAGAAATGAGAAATATTTAGGAGAGGTAATAATGTCATAAGAGTTTTATAAGGAAAAAGTTAAAGAAGCAAACTTCTTGAGGTGTCCTTTTTCAGCCAAAGACCTAAACATAGTCATCCATTCCATGGCCTGATAGAAAATGTTAATAATAATTGCATCTTAAAATTGTAAAAAAAACAAACAAAAAATGTTGGAAACTTCATTTGCACTTCAAATTTAAATAACAACTGCAAAAATAAAACCTTTGCAAATGTACACTGTACAATTGTCAATATTCTCATTTTCCATTAATATTATTAAATTGTTAACATTTCTTATTTGGAAAGAGATATCAAGTGACTTTGGAAATTCCAGTTAACTGATGGAAGATGAGAATGAAGCCAATTTTTAAAAAGTTATTAACACTGGGGTCTATTTTTTTAAACCACTCTACTTTTAACACTGAATAGAATATTGAAGGATTCTTTTATGTGTACTCATCAGTTATCAGTGTCTATTTAAGAAGAAATTGCAAATTCACACCTTGATTCTATGTTTTAAGACAACACAAAGGAAACATCATACCAAGATGGACAACAGAGGGTGCCCTCCACTTTGAGAATGAAGATGCATTGACTGATCATTTCCTGAATCATTACTAAGTGATGCTTCTTAAAATTCTTGGCAACTGAGTCTTTTAAACTGCAACAGATGTGAAATGGTGAGTAATATACTTCTGTATTTTTCTCCCTAAAGGCAGTTGAAATTCAAATAATCAAAAGTCAAAGCAAAGGCAAACTGACTATATTTAATTAAATTTCGATGCTAACGGAAAGCCTTATATAATATCTGGATATGTTAACAAAGAAAGCTTTGCAAAATGAAATCAGCAGCTATTTGGTGTTAACTGACTTCCAAGTCAGGAGTGAGGGGCACAAGGAGTAGGAAAACCTTCATGCTGATGGTAACAGCGGGCTTCCAGGGAAATGTCATTCTTAACAGTGCCTTTGCTAATTGCTTATTTTAGATTTTTCCACTGAGCAGTTACAGATTCCCCATACAATTTATTAGGAAAACATTTACTTAAACCCTCCTTGACTTTTCAGTGAAATAACAATAAAAGGTATCACTTCTGGTATTAAGTTCAACAAAATGCTTTCAGCAAAATTGTTCTATATTTGTAGCAAACTAATTTCTCACAAAGGATCAAAGTCCTCATGTAGGGAAAAAATAACCAACCATTTTCAATATGGTTTGTAACAGACGCTTTCACAAGCAAAATGAAGCACAGTAGCTATAGGTTTCAGATGAAGAACTTATCTGAAAATAATGTGAACAGCTGGCAAACTTCCTGATTTCGACAAGAGGCACGTGTTAAGGCCATTGCAGTATTTGTACATCCCTCCTGGACCTCCTACCACCACCCCTCTCCCAACACACACACACACACACACACACACACACACACACACACACACACAGCATTCGAATCTTTAAACATTACTAGAATCTGTGACTAAGACCTGATGTTCTAGGAGCTTCCTCAGAACTCCTGGTAGCAGTTTTTCCTATCTAGATATGTAAATTATGGACTGTGTCAAAGCAAGACCATCTCCATGACTGATCCTTTTGCTTTACATTCAAAGTCAAGCAATGAATTTCTATTAATTTCAGATTCTCCCAGACATATATGTCTTTATACCAGTGGTATAAGTATCTCTTACCAGAGCAGATGGTTCTCAACCTTCCCATGGATAGGGTTTTCACTTTAATATCAAAAATTCTGGGGCTTCCCTGGTGGTGCAGTGGTTGAGAGTCCGCCTGCCAATGCAGGGGACACGGGTTCGTGCCCCGGTCCAGGAAGATCCCACATGCCACGGAGTGGCTGGGCCCTTGAGCCATGGCCGCTGAGCCTGCGCGTCCGGAGCCTGTGCTCCGCAACGGGAGAGGCCACAACAGTGAGAGGCCCGCGTACCGCAAAAATAAATAAATAAATAAATAAATAATCTGAAGACCTTGATCATGCTAATAGTTACATTTTCATTATCAGGTGATTAAAGAATTACAATTATGACAAAAAGTAAATAAATATCCAGTTTTATTTTAATGATTTCTATTTTATTCATAACATTAACACCTCTATACACTTGAAAAAAATATAATATTTATTCCATAATAATGAGATTTTTCCTATTAGAATTTGCAAGTATTGTAAAACAAGTAACTCTTTAGCCCTTACTTTTTTTTTTTTTTTCTTTTTTTTTGCGGTACACGGGCCTCTCACTGTTGTGGCCTCTTCCGTTGCGGAGCACAGGCTCTGGACGTGCAGGCTCAGTGGCCATGGCTCACGGGCCCAGCCGCTGTGCGGCATGCGGGATCTTCCCGGACCGGGGCACAAACCCGTGTCCCCTGCATCGGCAGGCGAACTCTCAACCACTGCGCCACCAGGGAAGCCCTATCCCTTACTTTTAATTTTCCCATTCTATTGTCAATAGCACCAGTACTGTTTTCCAAAGAGCTCATTTTTGCCTTAGGATCTTTCCTGTCACAAGAGAGAATTCAGTGTAGACATAAGCATTATGGTCAGAAACAAGGCTGTTTTCTCACTCAGTTTCAGTGGCTCCACCTAGCATCCTACAGACCTAGGCTGAAACAGGCCAGCTGATCCTTTATGATTCTTCAAACCTGTTACTTTTCCTATCTCACTAATTGCAATTATATGCATCATTAATTTAGTAGCCAAAGCCAGACATCTGGATACATCCGAGGTCTCTCAACCCATTCAATCCCTCCTCAAGTTATGCCTACCATTACTGTTCCAGTTAAGCCCCTATTTTCTCTCCTGGACAATTATTGGAGTCCTTAGTCACATTGCTGCTGAGTCGTCTTCCTCGGTGCAGGCTGCATGCAGTCACAGAGCCCGACTCATATTCCCATGAGCCCCTCCCCTATACTTCTTCCTTCTCAGCACCTACAGCAAGTCTTAGCTACTATGTGAACAATGAAGATTCAGAGAAAATGTAACTTCCACTGTGAGTTTGCCTCAATATCTCTAAAAGTATTTGCTCTCGGAGTTTACACTTAAGGTCACCTAAACAAAGCATTTCAAAATGATGTACTATCTCTGATTGTAGTTTGCAACCAACACAGGGTGGGGACTATATCATAATTAATGTAGTCTATTCAATACTTGTCCTTTAGTTGTCAGAAAATGTCTCCTCTGTAAAAAGTTTTTAATAGCTCTCTCAGATTGTACAAAATCAAGTTGAAGGACCTGTGGCTTATCAAAATCCTTAATAAGTGGGCCCTAATCTATATTTTCACTCACATCTCTCTACCTTTAGCCTTATACCTGCCTACCATTTTACTACTAATTACCAAACATTTTAGAAACATGGCTTTATTTTCTTTCAAATGTATTTTTTACTTTCATAGAATTTTTAACTTTAATTATTCAGTTGGTTTATTTTCCTGTGATAGATTTCCTGATCCCTATCCACCTCCATCCCCTTATCTTTCTGACTGCTGAAGTCCTTTTCATCTTTTATATACAATTAAAATGTTACTTCTGTGGAAACAACTTCAATATACCAGTAAGGTTTTTTTTTTTTTTCTCTTGTGTGGCAGGACATATCACATATACTTTTTTTTAAAGCAGAAAACACGGGATAGTCTATGCCTTGCTGTGGTAACAAGTAGGGCCTGAAATCTCAGCAGTTATTCCAACAAAGTTTATTTCTTGCTTACATAAAAACTGATGTGAGTCTGGTAACTTCCCAGGGTAGCTGTTTTCCATGAAATGATTTCATTTCTCACCAGGCTGCTTCCAAACTGTGTCTCTGCCCTGGCAACATGAGGCTTCCTCAGTCACCTCAAGAGGGGGAAGAAACTGGAGGGTTGCGCAGGGGCTTTTGATGCCTTAGCCCAGAAGTGACGTGCTCAAAATCCATGGACAAAATTAGTGACATGGTCCAACTTAATGCAGATGGGCCTACTAAAGAGAGGATGACTGAATATTAGAGAGCACTCATACTAAGTACCAGAGAGACTTGCTCACATTACAGATATTTATGTATTTACTGGTCTTCTTTTGTTAGACTGTGAGTTCCTTGAGAGAAAAACTATTATCTTCTTCATTTCTGCACCCCAGAACTTTAGCCAGCACCATGTGTTGAGTATGACATCGATAAGTTATTGTTAGCCTAAACTGAATTAAATCACAAGGGATATAAGGTAGTACTTACCTTTGAGAAGAAGAAACAAATTCTGTTCTCCAGCTTCCATATTGTGTTACATTCACACAGTCATATAAAGGACACTATAAGTTTAAAGGGAGTCAGGAAGAACTATGAAGCCAGACTTCCCAGCTTCAAATCCTGGCCCTCTGACTTATTAGCTGTATGTCTTTGGGAAAATTATTCAACGTACCTGTGCACCAGTTTTCTCAAAAGGTTGCTATAAGCATTAAATAGGTTTATCAATGTAAAATACTAGAACAGTGCCTAAATGGTAAATACTCAGCATCTTATACATGATTATTCATTTGTTACATGAATAAGATTCCAACATTTTCCAATTGTTCTTAGAGAAAAATCCAAAGTCCTTTCCGCATTCTACCAGGATCCGTCTGACCTGGCCTTTGCCAACCTCACCCACCTCATTGTCTATTTCCCTCTTTATTAATGATACTTCAAGCATTTCAACCTTCTTACGGTTTTGATTTGTTTTGTTGTTTGTTTGGTGATGGCAAGTTAGATTCTGCTTTCAGGCTTTTGAACATATTGTTGTCCTAGATTACTACAGCCACCCCCGGCCCCAGCAAACTACAGGCTGGCCCCTCTCATCTTTTAGGTCTCCGATCAAATGCCATATCATCAGAGAGTTTTCCCTGACTACCTCATCTAAAGTGGCCAACTACTCAGTAATCCTCTAACACACCTCCTTGTTTTATTGTCTTCATAGCACTTACCATGACTTGTAAAGATTAAATTGTGAGATCAAGAACTTTTTCTGTCTTTCCAATACATGAATTTGCTTAATAAATATAGGTATAAGTGATTGGTTTATGCATTTATTTACCAATCATTTATGGAACATTACCATGCATTCTTTTGATGCTAAGGATAAGACATGGGTGATTTTTATAAACTGTAGTTGTAAGGCTAGATCAGACAGAGCTCAAGTAAATTGTGGATGTTCTGGTCCTACCATACACTCACACAATAAATTCTCCCTTTTATAGGCAGAGGGACTAACAACTAATGCTCAGTCCTTCCATTTCGAGTGTTATGCACACTTCTAAAGAGTAGCAGAAGCTGCCACATGAAATATGATAATGCTTCTGTTACTTTTTAAGAATTCAGATTCTGCAGATATTTATAGTGCTGGAGAGGATGATAGGACAGCTGTGGGTAAGCAATCATGTAAGTATATCATATAACACCTAAGGAGAGAAAGCTTCAGTGAAATCACCCAAAATTTACTACATGTCTTGCATGAAAAGCTTATACTAAAAAAGTATATACTTGACAAGTTTATACTAAATTTATTCTAAACACTTTATAAAGTAAAAAAATATATAAAGTAAAAAATGTAATTCAGTAGCCCCTTATTTTAAAAATACTAATTACATAAACATGTCAGGAATATAATGTGTCTAATAAAATAGCCTAATTACCCGAATTAAATGCAGAAGCATTTTAATATCTATCCATTGGATCTACTTCTGTATCACATATTAAAGTGATAAAACTTGTGATAATTAAAAAGAAATAAATAGTGTTTCAAGACTGTTGAAAAGATAATGACAGTATAGTACAGGAGAAAGCGCCGTGAATTAAAAATTAGGTGACTTATTTAACCTGAGATCGGTCACTACAGCTTGTTTATAAAATGTCTAGGTGGTCTTCAAGGTCACTTCATAACTACCAATCTGTAAGAGTGGTATTTATCATTTACTGAACCCTTGTTATACTACTACTGACATTTAATTCCTAATGTAGGAACTTTCATAGGTGCCAGATATTTTCATAGGTGCTTTACATATTTCATTTATTCCCAACACAAAACCCTGTGAGGTAGGTGCTATTATTATCTCCATTTTGCAGATGAGGAAATTGAGGCACAGAGAGTTTAAGCAGTTTGTTCAAGGTTACATGACTAGCACTAGAAAAAACTCAGTCTGATGCCAATGCCTCTACTCTTGACCACTATGTTTCACTTCCTTGCTAAGCATGTCACCCACCTTATTTCATTTAATATAAAATATTGTAGTGGTTTCCTACTGGGCATATACCCAGAGAAAACCATAATTCAAAAAGACACATGCACCCCAATGTTCATTGCAGCACTATTTACAATAGCCAGGTCATGGAAGCAACCTAAATACCCATCGACAGATGAATGGATAAAGAAGATGTGGTACATATATACAATGGAATATTACTCAGCCATAAAAAGGAACGAAATTGGGTCATTTGTAGAGACGTGGATGGATCTAGAAACTGTCATACAGAGTGAAGTCAGAAAGAGAAAAACAAATATCGTATATTAACACATATATGTGGAACCTAGAAAAATGGTACAGATGAACCGGTTTGCAGGGTAGAAATAGAGACACAGATGTAGAGAACAAACGTATGGACACCAAGGGCGGAAAGTGGTGGGGGGGGTGGTGGTGGTGGTGGGAGGAACTAGGAGATTGGGATTGACATACATTAATATGTATAAAATGGATAACTAATAAGAACCTGCTGTATAAAAAACTAAATAAAATAAAATTCAAAAAAACCAATATTGTAGTGGTTTCAACTGCAAGTTCTAGAGTAGCCAACCAACCTGATTTAAACATTAAGCATATGTATTATTCATATAAAAGAAGTTTTCCAGGGTGGTGATATCATCAAAGGTTCAGGCTGTCCATCTTTTCTTTCTGCTATACTCTGTGGGTCAATGTTCCCTCCCTCATGGTCATATGACTAAGGCAATTGCAGACAGCACACCTGAGAATGACCACACCAAGCAAAGACGACCAGTATTTTTGTCCATGAATATATTTGGGGCCAGGTGAGGGAGGGGAGAAGAACCTTTCCCAGAAGATATTATGGCATTTCCTTCAGTTCAAGACACCAGAACTGGGTCATATGACCCTAATCGGGCTAAAGGAGAGCTGAGAAAGTAAGGACCTGATACTGGGAGCCTCTAGAGTGAGAGACAGACTCCGATAGAAAATGAGTGTGTATGTAAAAGAGAGGGAGCATGCGTGCATGTGCAGCGTAGAGGAAGGCAAGCTGGAGACAATAGGATGGCTGTGGGTAAGCAATCAGCAGTGTCTACCATAAGCAAGTGTTAGTATCCTTACTTTACAGATGAGAAAACAGACTCCAAGAAGTTAAAAACTTGTACAAAGTTATGTAATTAGTAAGGGACAATGTTGGATTTAAATCCAGACTATGGTGTTACAGTGAGAATTCTAACCACCATGCTGTACTAACTCCACATTAGCCCATAATGTGTGAGTGCATTTATCCATCTAATGCCCTGGTGACTCCTGCTTTGGTTTGTAACTTGGTGTCTTCATGTTATATTTAGCTTCCTCTTCTCACAAAAGTCATTTTACCTTTGACTGTTGCGTGAATCTCAGGCTACATTTTGTCAGTATTCAACATTATGGCTCTTAATATTTTTCAGTTTCTAAAATTGTATCCTGCAGTAACTTAGACAAAAGATACAAGAAACTCTATGTATTAAAGGCTTGACTGCGCATCGTCTGTATAATTAAAACTGACACATCCTTTTAATTTTAAAAAGAAAACTGCATGGGCTTCCCTGGTGGCGCAGTGGTTGAGAGTCCGCCTGCCGATGCAGGGGACACGGGTTCGTGCCCTGGTCCGGGAAGATCCCAAATGCCGCGGGGCAGCTAGGCCCGTGAGCCATGGCTGCTGAGCCTGCGCATCCGGAGCCTGTGCTCCGCAACGGGAGAGGCCACAACAGTGAGAGGCCTGCGTACCGCAAAAAAAAAAAAAAAAAAAAAAAAAAAAAAGAAAGAAAACTGCATAACATGAAATAGCATAGATATTTAAAATAAGTTTTTATATTTGTTTACTTTAAAATAAAACCACACAATAAAGTCATATCATAACTTAGAATTGAAGTGCATCTCCTTCAGATCTTTTTTCAAAAATATTGTTACATAATTGAAATTATAGTTTATATTAACATTTGATATCTTTATTTTTTACTTAACATTACAACAAAAATAATCTTATGCTTGCCATATGTGCTTCAAAAGTCATCATTTAAATATGCAATATTTCATCAATTAGAATCATCTTACTTAATCACTCCCTAGTGTTAAACACTCGGTGTTTTCCATTGTATATTTTGAATTATTTTCTTAGACTAGATTACCAGAAGTGGAATGACTAAGTCCAAGAACATGAAGGGTTTTTTTTAACTTTTTATTTTTTGGCTCTCCATGGATTCTGCCAAGTTGCTTTCTAAAAGGATGGAGTCAATTTATGGCATGATCAGTAATGTATGGGAACACTAATTTCCATGCTTTCACCCTCATTGAGAAATATATTTCTAGGCTGATACATTAAACCAAGCCTACATTTTGTGATGAGAGAGAGAAATGGATTGAAAGAACCATAGATTCTAAGCACTCTGCTAGGGGCTTAAAATTTAGGGGAGACAAAATAAACACAAATAACTGTTGATAAAACACTATTGTGGATGGAGAGTGGACAGAGAAACTATGTAGTGAGAGAAATGTGTCCAACTATTGCAGAAGCTTGGGAAGGTGAATAGCACTTAAAATACCTCTTTAGAGAATGAGAAGAAAGCTGGGTGAAAAGGGCATGGAAATTACAGGTATGAGCAAGAGCACAGAGGGTTGAAATGGGGGGGCACATGCTGAGATATGCAGTTTGAGGTTTCAGGAGAATCAAGTGGAACTCAAAGAATGAGAGAGAGAATCCTGATGAAGTAGAAAATATAAGAGCTTGGAGAGCATTATGTGATGTAATAAGAAGCTTAGGTCTAATCCTGTAGGTTATGGGAAACCACTGCATGGTATTAAGGAAAGGGTGGGGCAGTAGAAACATTTTTTAAATCAGTGGTTTTCAATGTGAAGCCTAGAACAGCAGCACCAGCAGCACCTGGGAACACAGAAATGCAGATTCTCAGGTCCCACAGGAGACTTACCAGTGAAAATTACAAGAGTGGGGCTTGGCAGTCTGCATCTTAATACTAAGCCCTTCAAGTGAGTCTGACGCCCAATAAAGTCTGGGAACCACTGCCTTAAACTGACATCTGGCAGCTGGGTAGGAGGTAGCTTTGATGGGGTATGGTTGAATGCAGGAAGACCAGACAGGAGGCAGCTGCAAAAGTCAAGTGGAGAAATGATGTGTCCTGAACTTTAGCAGTGCGATTGAAACCAATCAGATTGAATGAATTTATGTAGGAAAAGTATGCAAATTGAGAACTTTTAGCTGAGGACAAAATCCTGGGATATACAAATCCTAAAGGGACAGGCTAAAGAAGAAAGAAAAGATATAATTAGGGAGGTAGGAGAAAAAAGAAGAGGATAAGTGTCATGGAAGCCAAGAGCACTAGCCCCTCAATATAAAGACTGAAAATCATCTATTGGATTTTGCAATTAGGGCACCACTTTTAACCTTAGAGACAGCAATGTAGTATAGTATGGAAGACAGAATCAGACTAAAGAAAGAGAAAAAGGAAATGAGATTTACAAGAATGCAAGAAATTGTGGTACACGACTACATTGGAGAATGCTGTATATAAAAAATAGGTGCTAGGTCCTGAGGTAAGCAAACATTTTCTTAAAAAGCCAGATAATAATATTTTAGGCTTGTGAGCATATGGTCTCTATGGCAAAGATGCAACCGTACCATTGTAGGGCAAAAAGCAGTCCTAAGCATTATATAAATGAATGTTCATGGCTCTTCCTAATAAAACTTTATAAAAACAGGTGGTCTTCTGGTGAGTCACACATTGACAATCCCTGAGTTAGGCAATTGCTGTCAGAATTAAGAAAAGGTTTTTTCTTCTTTTACTTGTTTGCTTTTGTTGTTTTTAAGATGGGAAATTAATACACCTATTTATAGGCTGGAAGGAAAGAGTATGTAGAAATGTAGATACTGGAGGATATACGTATTATTTTATTTAACAATACTTACTGAACTCTTACTATGTTCCAAGCATTATTCTAGGCTTTGAGACTTCAGAAATAAACAAGAGAGACAAGGAAGTCTCTTTCAAGGAAGTCACAGTAGAGTCAACAAGTAACACATAAATAAGGGATACTAGATGATGATAATTGCCATGAAAAACAATAAAACAGGGTGATGTTATGGACAGTGCCAGCTGGTTTACAATAAAGTAAGTCCTCTCTGAAGCAGTTGCATTTAAGCCTTGACCTGAATGGCTAGAAAATGCAGTAGAAAGAGGTAGTAACTACCAGGACGAATCTCTAATAAGGCAGGAGAAGAGGGGCCAAATGGAAGAAATGGGATTGAATGGAGAACTACTCATGCTATCAGACAAAGAATAGGTGGAAAGGTTGGGTATATATCTCTTGTAGGTCACAGATGGAGGTAGCAAGAGGTTGAGGATTCATCATGAGATTTCATGATGAACTAAGAAGCAAGGTTTTCCAGCTATAGTGTTAGGAAGGAGTAAAACAGAGGACTGGGTTGAATAGTGAATAAGGGGAAAGGAAAAGGAAATTCACTGGAGTCAAAGAATTGGAAGGGGGCTGTGTAGGTCCCTCCGTATTGGCTATATCTGTAAGAAATGTTTGCCTGTAGGATGCTGCCAACACTTTCAAGAAGAGAGATCTGTGGCGTGTTCTGCAGAGCATGTGGTATACTTCAGACACACTTAGCCCTGATCAAAGAACTACATCCATGTTATACTTAAAGATTCAAAAATAAAGAGTACAGATTTTCCAGAGAGGTGAGCTCATTGAGGAGAGTATGTTTCAGGAAATGCATTCAAAGACTAGGAACTATGGAAGAAATTTATATGCCCTAGCTTGGTCAATTATAATTATTAAAAGCCAATAAGATCATAATCATGAAAAACCTATATAATATTCAAAATATACACAGAAAGCCGTCCTGCAGCAAGTGCCACAAAGCAGAGTGCATGATAACACTTGTCAGAAAAGGGGCATTCTGGAAAATCACAGAATCTAAGAAAGAGAAGAATCAGAACAGGTCCAGAATCTGGCAAATAGAATAAGGTAAAACATCAGGGCTTGGCCAACTGGAAGGAACGCAGGGTTTCATACTCTAAATTTTAGGGGCTATATGGGTAAAAAGAAAGAAATTCTAATCCCTGGAACCCAATTCCTCAGCTAAATGAACTTTGAGAATTGAGCCTCAGATAGAGTGTAATATTTTAGAAGTTCCAAGAAACTCAGAGATGAAGTTATACTTAAGTGCTAGCTTGCAGGGAATTGAAAATAAAATCCTAGAGACAAATTCTAAGGAACTGTTGAAATAAAATGCTGGGCATACCATTGGAATAAGCCAACAATCTGATCAGTTAAAAAAGAGAAGAATTCAAAATCTGGGCCAAAGAGAAATGAGACACAAAGAAAAAGATTTTGAGCGAAGGGTGGTAAAATATAAAATAGTTACATTCTGTGCCAGAGTAGAGCAAATGTGGATTTTTCTGGAATGTCTGAAGTCTAGATGTAACCAGGAAGACAGCCCTGACAGTGAATAATTGGATCGGGGAGGCATCCTGACCTCTCTGGCATGGTGGATTAACAGACATGCTGGCATCCCTGCCCAAGGAGTATTTCCACTTTTAGTCATAGGGAAGCCAGAATTTATTTTTAAACCCAGCTGGTATATTGGACAAGAGCTATCCCTATACTGTTTTCATGGTTCCTCCATGTTTCTAGGATTTGACCTATATCTATCCTGCTACAAAACATGGGAATGGGGCTAGAATCAGACAGTGAATGGTAATTGATCACAAAGATTACATATCAACACAGAATTACTGATTTTAAGTAAGAATTTCTATTACTCCTAGGATTTTCTAGTACTCCATAGAGATTTCCTGCCTATTCCATAATGTAGATAATGTATCAATTTTCATTTATATATCAAAGAGACACAATAAAAAACCCTATGTAGTATTATAGTATTGATGCAATATATCAGTGTATCTCAAGATGTGTTCAATAGAATATTGGTACCATGAGATAATAATGGATGTAGTGAACAGAAAGGATTCTGTGATCAAAAACCATGGGAACCACTGTGTTCAACACAGTTAAACATTTCCTTTATTACAGGACTTCTCAGAGCTATTTTACTGTGACTTTCCAAAGGAGGTACATAGAATAGAGTACTTATTAATATTATTTGACCATGAAACACATTTTGAAAGTGCAGTTAGTGGGTTTAATTTTCCATAGAACACACTTCATAAAATCTTTTGCATTTAATTGGAAAAAATGTTTAAAAAAAAACGATGCAATGTCACCTTATTCTCTACAGAATCAATGTATTGCCCATTCAAGATAAAAAATCCTAGAGAAAATTTTGCACATCGGTACAGGGAGATACATACAAGATGCCCAACATAGCTTTGCTCATAACAGCCCTACCTAAAAGTCTATTCAACAGGAGAATAGACAAATATGTTTTGATATATTCACACAAAAGGAAAATTATACAGCTATGAAACTAAAAAATAACACCTCACACAGCAACACAGGTGAATCTTAGAAACACCATATTTAGTCAAAAAAGTCATGTTTCAGAAGACTACACACAGTATAAAACCATTTTTATAAGACTTGAATATAGGTAAAACTAAATATCCTAGTATAAGATACATAATTACATGATAAAACTATTTTTAGAAAGCAATGGGATGGCAAAAAAGTTTAGGGTTGGTAGGGGACATAAGGAGTTTGAATAGAGAAGAGCACACAGATAGATACAACAGTATTGATAAGTCCTAGTTCTTAATTGGGGAATTATTTTTGGGTGTTCATTTTTTTTTTTTTTTTTTTTTTTTTGCTGTACGCAGGCCTCCCACTGTTGTGGCCTCTCCCATTGCGGAGCACAGGCTCCGGACGCGCAGGCTCAGCGGCCACGGCTCACGGGCCCAGCCGCTCCGCGGCACATGGGATCTTCCCGGACCGGGGCACGAACCCGTGTCCCCTGCATCAGCAGGCGGGTTCTCAACTACTGCGCCACCAGGGAAGCCCTGTTCATTTTATTTTTATGTTTCATAATACACATACATGTTAGGTTTTCTTTTGTGTGTATCAAATATTATATACTAAAAATGTAATTTAAAAAAATCATCACCTGGCACATAATAGATACTCAACAACTATTTGTGTAATTAACAAAATCATTAAGCCAAATGGGGTACCAAAGCAACAGAGCAGCCCATGGATATTTAGGTGGTTACTGATGACCAGTGTCCATAGAGATGTTAAGATCACAGAAGCCCAAGCACAGCCTGGAGGGTGGTAGGACCTAAAAATGACTGAGAGTAAATTTTCTTCCATCCCCAAGGGATGGAGGACTCAGAGACAGACTCAGGATTGTTTAAATGAAATTAAGAAAAGTGTGATATTTCATACACACCTGGATTCATAGGTCAATATTCATACTTGGTACATGTTTGCTTTTTAAAATAATCAACTACTGTAGAGCAAATCCAATACCCAGTGATATAAGGAATTGAAATCTGACAGTATAATCCCAAGATCCACGTGCTTTCTGGTGTCAATTTCTGTATCATCATGGTGTGTTACCATAATATAAATTACTGTTTGAGTCGTGGAGCCTCTTTTTTGTAACACTGAGATGTATTCAGCCACGAAATGCCACATGATGCCAAGACATCAGCTGCTTACTCAAAGGACCAGAAACCACAACAGAACTAAACACAAACTAAGGAAGCATTTATTGCTATTGCAAGCATCAAAACTTCCAAAAATATCTTTTTAAAAATTGAAACATAGTTGACATATAACATTATATTAGTTTCAGGTATACAACATAATGATTCAATATATGTATATATTATGAAATAATCACCACAGTAAGTCTAGTTAACAACCATCACCACACATATTTACAGTTTTTTTCTTATGGTGAGAACTTTTAAGATCTACTCTCTTAGCAGCTTTCAACATGGATGAAACTTTAGCGTATTATGCTAAGTGAAATAAGTCAGAGAAAGAAAAATAACATATGATCTCACTTATATATGGAAATCTAAAAAATGTCTTTATTATTCATTAAGTAGGGACCCTCAGTATCCAGGCTTTCTAATGCAGTGGTTCTTAGAGTGTGGTTTCCTAGACCAGGAGCATCAGTGTCACCTGGGAAGTTGTCAGAAATGCAAATTCCTAGGCTTCACCTCAGACCTACTGAATCAAAAACTCTGAGGGTGGAGCCCAGTAATCTGTGTTTTATCAAACCCTCCAGTTAATTCTGACACTCATAAAGTCTGAGTCCTACTGCTCTAGAATAATTGAGAAAGCCTCACATAAAGAATGAAACTTTACTGGTTAAAAGATTATTTTAACCAAGGCATCTCTGTGGTTCATATATGTTTTTACCCTTTTTAAGCTTCTTAATTAAGAAAGAGTTCATCCAGAATGGCTTTTATCCCCAAAATGACTGTTAAAAGTCTTTGCTATCCTTTACCTGTTTTACTAACCAAATACAACAGTGCAAAATACGAGCTTCTCAGGAACCACTGAGGAGAATTCTGCAGAGAAGGGTAAAGTAGAATTTTGAAACTAATTTAACAGTAAATTGAGTGCTTACATGATTTTCCCCAAGTCTCAGAGCTCATCTGGGGGAAGAGGAAAAGATTTCATTGCTGTGTTTCCTGCAAGAGACTAATGTGAGTGTGGATTTTTTTAATTGTTAATGTTTAGAGTGGACAATTTGTAAGAGCACTGGGGTGGTTTGGGAAAGAAAATGACATCCAGCACAACATGGTTCATCCTCCTCTCGAAAACACTGAAGATTATCCAAAGCAAATATGGACATTCAGGGGATTTCCATGTGTAAAAGAAATCTTCCTGTCGTTCAGGAGCTCTGGCTTTGCAGAATAATTTGTGTAGAAAATAAGGAATTCCATGAGGAAAGGATACAAATAATTTACAATAAAGGGAGAATAAGGATAAAAATTCTTGCCAAGAAAAGTTGGCTTCAAGGACTCTTAGAAAATGTGAAAAACTGTTTTAAATTTCAAGTTCTCAGAAATTCTAAAGAACTCAGAAGTTCTAAAGCAAAGATATGAGAAAGAAGCATGGGATCTGTAAGTGTCTATGAGGTAGAAAGAAGGATGTTCAGAATAGCAAGAAGAATCTAAACAAGTGATTTGACGATTAATTATGTATTACCTAAGACATCTTAAGTAAATTTAGTGTTTTTGAATACATTGTTGTTCAATATCAATGTGCGC
Source organism: Aethalodelphis obliquidens (assembly GCF_003676395.1). Classification (NCBI taxonomy): domain Eukaryota; kingdom Metazoa; phylum Chordata; class Mammalia; order Artiodactyla; family Delphinidae; genus Aethalodelphis; species Aethalodelphis obliquidens. The sequence continues at coordinate 38,061,186 of NW_020837948.1, read as the reverse complement.
TTATGCTTTGTTTTCCCACCAAACTAACAGGCAAAGAAAACAGTGTCCTAGAAATTGTCTTTACTTTCTATCACAAGGCATCCAGAGAAAGGCTGTAGTCAAGTGAATTTTTGCAAACCAAATTATATTGCTTCAAAGCTAAAATGCTATAATGGAGGGATAAATTCCTGTACAATAGCAATAACAGGTACATCATAAGCTTGTCCAATAATGGGACTTATATTCAAAGATACACATATCAACCTCACTGATTATCATAGCTGCTACCTTCTACAACTTTAGGACATCATTCTTATTGCAGTCTATCTGAATAAAACTCTCTGAAGTTAAACATCACTATGGTCCTGGATTATTTAGAATGTCACAAAATTATAGGGCATTAGAACTAGAAGCTTAAAATCCATCTTATTTAATGCATCCATTCTGTTGATGAAGAAACTGAGATTGCTGAATCACACAGTTTGGAAAAGCTAGAATTGAAGAACAGGTTTTGTGATTCATGTCCGATAAAGACAAAATCTCTCTCTCTCTCTTTCATCACAGCTTTTACTACTCTCCACCTTGCTCACTATGTTCTAGCCACATTATGATGGCTAGATTCCAAGGGCAAGTGTCCCTAGGGAACCAGCAGAAGCCCTATAGCCTTTTGTGACCTAGCTTCAGAAGTCATAAAGCACCACTTCTACCATAGTCAAAATCTAATCAGTATTCAAGAGAAGGGAAAACAGGACCAGCCTCTTGATAGAAGGAATGTCATAGTAACATTGAAAGAGCATAAAAGGACAGGAGATATTATTGTGACCATCTTTGGAAAATACAGTCTGCCACAGATTGAACACATATGTCTAATTTTGTTCCCCCTTGAAATTTCACTAAAATAATAGTAAATTGATTTCTCACCCAAGACATATTAACCCACAAACACAGGGAGAATGAAAGAAGAAGCAACAGCAACAAAATTTTAGAAGCTGGAAAGCAGATGTTCAACTGGCAAAGGATTTAACAGACCCCAGAAAACTGAATCTTAAACTAGCAACTCAAAAAGCTGAAAACTCATCAGATTCCTAACACAGAATCCTCAAAAGGGTAAGGGTATGGTAGCATCAGATACCATTATAAGTGTGAATAGAAGGAGAGAGCTAAAATAAGGAGAACTTTAAGTAGCAATCAAATCTCTAGATCCCCTCCCCGGCTTTAGGCAGCCAAATGACTGCACCTCTTGAATATTTGCCCAATAGGGAGGCAGGTTCTCTTAAAAGGATGAAACAAGGGGGCTTTGGATCCTGTACAGGGCAGATGGAAGAGATAACATGATAAAACGGGGAGGATTAAGTCTGAAAACTATGACTGAGACCTCCAGCACTCCTTCCCTAGTTGGCTTCCTAACAACTAGCAGCTAGGCCGTCACCCTCCAGGCATAGGACTAGAAACGCTTTCTCTGGCGAATCTGACCAATTCAAGAGACTGTATCTAGAGGTCACAAGACTAAAAAGCTCATCTACATCATCTTATTGTGATGTTCACAGGTGACAAGACCCACTCATGTATCAGAGCTTCCAGTCAAAGTTTTTGGTCCCCTAGAATTGCTAGATATCTGAGGAATGCCTGCAATATGAAAAGTATGAAAAATACAAAAAGCAACTTGGAGGAAACAGACTGTGTAAAGGGAAGAGAGCTTTGAAGATATATGTATTATTAATATCCACTGAGACGCAAGAGAAGATATTGTAACTGGAGAAAAAGAATAGGATGCTATAATAAAAAGGAACATTCTGAGCACCAAAAGAACACTTACATATTTAAAATACAATAGAAGATAAGGTTTAAAATTTTTCTTAAAAAAAAAAAAGTAGAACAAAGATGGTAAGGACTTCCAGTTCACTTGACTTTGAAGGAGATAATGCATTTGAGCTGGTAAACTGAAAAACAGATTTAACAAAATTGTTTCAGATTAAAACATACCAACTAATAGACATAAAACCTGTCTAGACACCAATTATCAAAAACAAGAATACAAAGAAAGCATTGATTTCATATGGCATAACATAAACAAGAAGAGTAGCAAAACATAATTTTAGATAAAGAAAACAAAAATAACAAGAAAATGAGAGGATCAATCCAAAAGGTCTAAAAACTTTTTTAAAAGTATTCCAGAAATGGAAAACTGAAAAAAGGGGGAGGAAAATGATAAGCAAAATAATTTAAAAAATTTTTCCAAAACTCAAAGAACTTAAGTTTTCAGGTTGAAAGACCAAATTACATGCCCAGTGTAGTGGATTCAGACAGATCTTTTCACTGCACATCATTGTGATACTTCAGAACACTAAGGACAAAAAGAAGATTCAACAAGGTTCCAGAGAGAGAAATAGAGAAAAATCACCTAAACCGGATTAGGAATTAATGTGTCTTCAGATATTTGTCAGCAGCAACTTTGGAAACTGGGAACTTTAAAAGCCAAAAGAGAGGTGCCTTCAGATTTCTGATGAAAACTAGGTAAATAATTCTATATCAAGACAAATTATCAGTAAGAAGGAATAAAAGTAAAGACATTTTCACACAAGACAAAGCCTCAGAAGTCTTACTCCATACATCCTTTCTCAAGGATCTTCTAGGTAGAGATGGTTTACCAAAATAAAGTTGAAACAAAGAAAAAAATTCACAGGAAACAGGAAAGAACACAGGGAAGAAGAGATGAGTCCCCAGGATGGTGATGACAGAAGATGCCACAATGACAGCTGAGTAATCAGACACAGAGGGCACAGTCCAGATTGGAGCAGGTCAGAGGGCTCAAGGAAATATTTCTTCTGGAATAGTAAATTAATAGAACACTTGATGCACAAGAGTTTGTGGTTGAAGAAAGATGCTATGTGGGTCTTCTCTGGTGGTCCAGTGGCTAAGGCTCTGCACTCCAGTGCAGGGGGCCCGGGTTCGATCCCTGGTCAGGGAACTAGATTCCTCATGCTGCAACTAAGAGTTTGCATGCCGCAACTAAAGTTTCTGCATGCTGCAATGAAGATCCCACATGCTGCAACTAAGACCTGGTGCAGCCAAATAAATTTAAAAATACTTAAAAAAAAAAAAGATGCTATGTGCATAGAAAACCAAGCAAAACTAGACAGTTTTTCACTTCATAAAAAAATTAAAGTTTGTGCCAAACCCACGCACTTATGACCAATTAATCTACGACAAAGGAGGCAAGAATATGCAATGGAAAAAAGTCAGCCTCTTCAATAGTGGTGCTGGGGAAACTGGACAGCTACATGTAAAAGAATGAAGTTAGAACATTCTCTAACACCATGCACAAAAATAAACTCAAAATGGATTAAAGACCTAAATTTAAGACCAGATACTATAAAACTCCTAGAGGAAAACACACACAGAATACTCTTTGACATAAATTGTAGCAATATGTTTTTGGATCTGTCTCCTAAAACAAAGGAAATAAAAGCAAAAATAAACAAATGGGACATAATTAAAAAGCTTTAGCACAGCAAAGGAAATCATTGACAAAACAAAAAGACAACCTACTGAATGAGAGAAAATATTTGCAAATGATATGACTAATGAGGGGTTAATATTCAACATATATAACAGCTCATACAGCTCAACATTAAAACAAACAAATAACCTGATTAAACAATGGGTAGAAGAACTAAATAGGCATTTTTCCAAAGTATACATACAGATGGACAACAGGCACATGAAAAGATACACAGCATCACTAATCATCAGGGAAATGCAATTTGAAACCACAATGAGATATCATCTCACACCTGTTAGAACGGCTACCATCAAAAAGACCACAAATAACAAATGTTGGCAAGGATGTGGAGAAAAGGGAACCCTTGTACATGGTTGGTGGGAATGTAAATTGGTACAGTCACTATGGAAAACAGTATGGAGGTTTCTCAAAAAAATAAAAATAGAACTACCATATGACCCAGCAATTCCACTCCTGGGTATATATCCAAAACAAAAACATTAATTTGAAAAGATAACATGCACCCCAGTGTTCGTAGCAGCATTATTTACAGTTGCCACAATATGGAAGCAACTTAAGTGTCCATCAACAGATGAAAGGGTAATATATATATATATATATATATATATATATATATATATATGGAGAATACTACTCAGCCATAAAAAAGGATAAAATTTTGCATAAAGAATAAAATTTAAGTTGTTTGCAACAACATAAATTGACTTGCAGGGCACTATGCTAAGTGAAATAAGTCAGAGAACTACCAATACTGTATGGTATCACTTATATATGGAATCTAAAAATACAACAAAATGTTGAATATAGCAAAAAAGAAGCAGACTCACAGATATAGAGAACAAACTAGTGGTTACCAGTAGGAAAATGGAAGGGGAAAGGGCCAATTTAGGGGGAAGAGATTAAGAGGTACAGACTATTAGGTATAAAATAAGCTGCAAGGATATATTGTACAACACAGGGAATATAACCAATATTTTATAATAACTATAAATGGAGTACAACTTTTAAAAATTGTGAATCACTATATAGTACACCTGTTACTTATATATTGTTTATCAACTATACATCAATAAAAAATAAATTTCAAAAAATTAAAACTTGTGCCAGAAAGGAAAACTAATGTTTTACTAAACAAGTCAGCTGTGACAAGTATTTACATAGTCATAATAATGTAAATAATGAATATTGCTTTATTCAAAATTACCATATAACTTTAATGGGAGAATGTCAAAAGATGGGAAGGGTGAGCCTATTTACTAGAGGTGTAGGGAGCAGAAAGTGAACAAAAACAACATTTTCAATAGTGGAAAGTCAGTAGATCATACCTGACATCAAAAAATCATGACATAGCAATTACATTACTTAGCAACAGGGAGATAAGTGTCAAAATAAAACTTGTTTCAACTAAAATTGGTTTCTTCTGGGGAGGATGGTAAGGAGCTGCTGTTTTTCATAACAACACTTGTAAAATTTGTGAATCTTTAGTCTGTGTACAACTTTGATAAAAATCTAGAAAAACATGGAGATAAAAATGAGAGCATCATTCAGCCAGGAATAACCACATCAGCTTACTTAGAAAGGTAAGCATTAAGGCACATTTTCAAAGTGGCTTAACCATGGAGGTAAGGAGCTGCAAACTATCAGAACTTTGCTTCCTGAGTTCCTATTATCTGGATCTTTGTTATTCTAGTAGAAATCTTCTCTTTAAAAATCAAAGGCATTATTTAAAAATTTCAACTGTTTTCAAGTCATCTTCATTATTGTATCTTACTTATTCTTTCTCATATCATTCCAAATAAACATTCATTGGCAAACCGCATCCATGGCAATCATGAACATAAAAGCAGCCATTTACAATTGATTGTGGGAGTATATGTTTTACAATAAGGATGGATTTTCTTATTTAATTATACAGTTATTCATATGTTCTAAACCATGCTATGAGAATAATGATAATATCTCTGAAAATAGCACTTCTTGACCATTTCTCTGAGGTATTACATGTTTCCTCAGGTTTCTCCATCACTTTAAGACTAATTGCAAATGTGCTTTTCTGCAAGGCCATAAAATTCTGTTTCAACATACTTGGAATGCTCTAGTTTTTGATCATGTTAAGCATGAGAGTTAATGTATATCAAATTTTAGAAATAGATATTTTTCCAAAGACCAGTAAGCTGAATGTTGAAATGCATGTAAATATTAAAAGTTTTGACTTGAATTCTCTCATTTTGATCCATGATTAAGAGCCAAAACCAAATATTCTTGATTCTCTCAGTGTTTTCCAGGTGGTTCTCTTTCAGAGAATTTTTCTAGAATATTGTCTTTGAATTTTTCCTAATTTTGTAGCTTCATTGCAAGATCTTTTTCCACTTTTCATAGGATATCAATAACTAAATATTGAAATATTAATGAAAATTAAGTATGTTTTCTTCACATCAAATGCGATTAAAATAATCCCACTGTCGGACTTCCCTGGTGGCACAGTGGTGAAGAATCCTCCTGCCAATGCAGGGGACACGGGTTCGAGCCCTGGTCTGGGAAGATCCCACATGCTGCAGAGCAACTAAGCCTGTGCACCACAACTACTGAGTCTGCTCTCTAGAGCCCACAAGCCACAACTACTGAGCCCATGTGCCATAACTACTGAAGCCCACGCACCGAGACCCCATGCTCCACAAGAGAAGCCACTGCACCGCAATGAAGAGTAGCCCCCCCTTGCCACAACTAGAGAAAGGCCACGCACAGCAACAAAGACCCATCATAGCCAAAAGTAAAAACTGATTAATTTTTTAAAATTCCACTGTACTAAAAATCCATAGAAAAGAAAGAAAAATTCTAAGCTTCTAGTTGATGTTTATCTTTATTAATAGCTGACATAATAGAATTAGAATGCAACTAAAGAATTTGGTCAAATGGAAATTTATTCAGCCTTTAAAAAAGAAGATTCTGTCATTTGTAAAAACGTGGATGAACCTAAAGGGACACTAACCTAAGTGAAATAAACTAGATATGAAAAGACAAAAACTTCAAGATCTCACTCATATGCGGAATCTAAAGAAGTCAGATACATAGAAGCTGTGTTTACCAGGGGCTGAGAGATGGGGTAAATGGAGAGATGCTGGTCAAAGTGTACAAAGTTGCAGTTTTGTTGGATGAATAAGTCTAGAGACCTAATGTACAGCATGATGACTGTCATTAATAATACTGAATTGAATACTAAACATTTGCTAAAGTAGATTTCAGGGGCGCTCATCACACACAAAAAAATGGAAGTGTGAGGGGATGATATGTTAAATTGCTTGTCTGCAGTAATCTTTTCACTATGTATATGTATATCAAATCATAATGTTGTATATTTTAAATATATACAATTTTAATTTAAAAGTTTAAGAAAGAATTTGTTCAAGCTCCTGCACTTCATGACAATATGATTTGACCATAAAAGTAGATAATCAGAATCTGTTTACATTTCCCTTTAATCGAATAATGGAGACCAAACACATGTGCATGCAAGATACACTGAGTAAAGAATATCTATAAGGGAAAAGAGTATGATACCATCACTTGACATTCATCACAGCTTCAAGCAAAAACAAAACAAAACAAAAAACCTTTTGTGGAATTGTACATCTTGCATTAATGTTTCACCCAAAATAAAATTCCTCTTACTAAACCTTCTCTATGCTGTTTCCAAATTAGCATTCTGCTTGGGTTCAGCTCAATATATTCCATTTCTCTTGAAAACCCTGTCAGTAACTATTCATTTCATGCCTACGAGCATAGCCTTCTGGGTGCATGCAGCCCAGTTGATCTGTTCAGTTTAACCGTCTTACCAACGGTGCAGAAATGATAATAAATGTGACCCAAATGAAAAAATTGTTTTTCCCCAATCTGATATACCTGCAGAGATTAAGTACCCTCTGTGTCAAATGAATGTCATCCTCATTTTCCAAAAGCACTTTTAACATGTTTACCATCAAGGGCTATGCATTTCTGAAGAATAGAGAATCTGGAAACCTGCTTTAGGTTGATATATATCATAAAGTAGGCATCAATTCATTCCCTCCTAAATCTAATCTGCCTATTGATGCTGAGATTTTCAACTTTCTTTGCTTTTTGCATGACAGGTTTAAGTGAAAGGTAATGCAGAGCCACATAAAATATTTCACCACATTAATCTTAACTCCCTAAGCATACCAGGAACTCTTGCATTTCCTAGAACTAAAAACCACTACCTTACACTTCTTGTGATTTATTTTGAGATTACATTTTGTTCACTCCTCAAAGAAAGTATTCAGCTGCTTCCAAAGGCCAATTGAGGTTTGAGAGATTAATAAATACTGAATCTTCAGTCTTAAAAAAAGAACAGTGACACAGATGTTAAAAACATTTGGGGCGTGAAAACTATGCCAAAAGTCTCAGTGATATCATGTAAATGGATACTATGTAGTGAAAGGCTATCATCCCAATATCCTCTCGTCTGAAGGCTTTGATCATAATCCAGCAAATATCCTTCAATCTGTAAATTAACTACAGCTAAAAGGAGGTTTAGGAAATTTCATAGTGACTCATGGTCATTCGTGACTTTTGATATTTGCATAAATAAACCCTTGGAGATTTAAATGTCATCTTGTGAGATTGGTTCAAGATGGCGGAGTAGAAGGACATGTGCTCACTCCTTCTTGCGAGAGCACTGGAATCACGACTAACTGCTGAACAATCATCGACAGGAAGACACTGGAACTCACCAGGAAAGATACCCTACATACAAAGGACAAACCACGATGAGATGGTAGGAGGGGCGCAATCACAAGAAAATAAAATCCCATAACTTCTGGGAGTGTGACTCACAAAATGGAGAACACTTATACCACAGAAGTCTACCCAATGGAGTAAAAGTTCTGAGCCCCACGTCAGGCTTCCCAACCTGGGGGTCCGACAACGGGAGGAGGGATTCCTAAAGAATCACCTTTGAAGGCTAGTGGGATTTGATTGCAGGACTTCGACAGGACTGGGAGAAACAGATACTCCATTCTTGGAGGGCACACACAAAGTAGCATGTGCATCAGGAACCAGGGTAAGCAGCAGGGACCCCATAGGAGACTGAACCAGACCTACTTGCTAGTGTTGGAGGGTCTCCTGCAGAGGCAGGGGGTGGCTGTGGCTCATGGTGGGGACAAGGATACTGGCAGCAGAAGTACTGGTAAGTACTCCTTGGCACGAGCCCTCCCAGAGTCCTCCATTAGCCCCACCAAAGAGCTAGGTAAGCTCCAGTGCTGGGTCACCTGAGGCCAGACAACCAACAGGCAGGGAACGCAGCCCCACGCATCAGCAGACAAGTGGATTAAAGTTTCCCTGAGCTCTGCCCACCAGAGCAACACCTAGCTCTACCCAACACCAGTCCATAATATAAGGAAGCTTGCATAAGCCTCTTAGATAGCCTCATCCACCTGAGGGCAGACAGCAGAAGCAGGAAGAACTACAGTTCTGCAGCCTCTGGAAGGAAAACCACATTCACAGAAAGATAGACAAAATGAAAATGCAGAGGACTTTGTACCACATGAAGGAACAAGATAAAACCCCAGAAAAACAACTAAATGAAGTGGAAATAAGCAACCTTCCAGAAAAAGAATTCAGAATAATGATAGTGAACATGATCCAGGACTTCGGAAAAAGAATGGAGACAAAGATCGAGAAGATGTAAGAAATGTTTAACAAAGACCTAGAAGAATTAAAGAACAAACACCTAGAAAGAATTAAACAACAAACAGAGATGAACAATACAATAACTGAAATAAAAATACACTAGAAGGAATCAATAGCAGAATAACTGAGGCAGAAGAATGATTAAGTAACCTGGAAGACAGAATGGTGAAATTCACTGCCACAGAAGAGAATAAAGGAAAAAGAAAGAAAAGAAATGATGACAGCCTAAGAGACCTCTGGGACAACGGTAAATGCAACAACATTCACATTATAGGGGTCACAAAAGGAGAAGAGAGAGAGAAAGGACCCGAGAAAATATTTGAGATTATAGTCAAAAACTTCCCTAACATGGGAAAGGAAATAGCCACCCAAGTCCACGAAGCACAGAGAGTCCCAGACAGGATAAACCCAAAGAGAAACACACCAAGACACATAGTAATCAAGTGGAAAAAAATTAAAGACAAAGAGAGACTATTGAAAGCAGCAAGGGAAAAACGACAAATGACATAAAAGGGAACTCCCATAATGTTAACAGCTGATTTTTCAGCAGAAACTCTACAAGCCAGAAGGGAGTGGCAAGATATATTTAAAGTGATGAAAGGGAAGAACCTACAACCAAGATTACTCTACCTGGCAAGGATCTCATTCAGATTCGACAGAGAAATCAAAAGCTTTACAGAGAAGCAAAAGCTAAGAGAACACAGCACCACCAAACCAGCTCTACAACAAATGCTAAAGGAACTTCTCTAAGTGGGAAATACAAGAGAAGAAAAGGACCTACAAAAACAAACCCATAACAATTAAGAAAATGGTAATAGGAACATACTTATCAATAATTACCTTAAATGTGAATGGAATAAATGCTCAAAACAAAAGACACAGGGTTGCCCAATGGATACGAAAACAAAACCTATCTATATGCTGTCTACAAGAGACCCACTTCAGACCTAGGGATGCATACAGACTGAAAGTGAGAGGATGGAAAAAGATATTCCATGCAAATGGAAATCAAAAGAAAGCTGGAGTAGCAATACCCATATCAGATAAAGTAGACTTTAAAATAAATAATGTTACAAGAGACAAGAAAGGACACTACATAATGATCAAGGGATCAAACCAAGAAGATATAACAATTATAAATATATATGCACCCAACATAGGAGCAACTCAACACATAAGGCAACTGCTAACAGCTATAAAAGAGGATATCGACAGTAACACAGTAATAGTGGGGACTGTAACACCTCATTTACACCAATGGACAGATCATCCAGACAGAAAATTAATAAGGAAACACAAACTTTAAATGACACAATAGACCAGATAGATTTAATTGATATTTATAAGACATACCATCCAAAAACAGCAGATTACATTTTCTTCTCAAGTGCAGACAGAACATTCTCCAGGATAGATCACATCTTGGATCACAAATCAAGCCTCAGTAAATTTAAGAAAATTGAAATCATATCAAGCATCTTTTCTGACCGCAACACTATGGGATTAGAAATCAATTACAGGGAAAAAAACGTAAAAAACACAAACACATGGAGGCTAAACATTATGTTACTAAATAACCAAGAGATTACTGAAGAAATCAAAGAGGAAATCAGAAAATACCTAGAGAAAAATTACAAGGAAAACACAATGATCCAAAACCTATGGGATGCAGCAAAAGCAGTTCTAAGAGGGAAGTTCATAGCAATACAAAGGAAGTTCATAGCAATACAAGTCTACCTCAAGGAACAAGAAAAATCTCAAATAAACAATCTAACCTTACATCTAAAGGAACTAGAGAAAGAAGAACAAACAAAACCCGAAGTTAGCAGAAGGAAAAAAATCAGAAAGATCAGAGCAGAAATAAATGAAATAGAAACAAAGAAAACAATAGCAAAGATCAATAAAACTAAAAGCTGGTTCTTTGAGAAGATAAACAAAATGCATAAACCATTAGCCAGACTCATCAAGAAAAAGAGGGAGAGGACTCGAATCAATAAATTTAGAAATGAAAAAGGAGAAGTTACAACAGATACCACAGAAATACAAAACATCCTAAGAGACTACTACAATCAAGTCTATGCTAATAAAATGGACAACCTGGAATAAATGGACAAATTCTTAGAAAGGTATAACCTTCCAAGACTGAACCAGGAAGAAATAGAAAATATCAACAGACCAATCATAAGTAATGAAACTGTGATTTAAAATCTTCCAACAAACAAAAGTCCAGGACCAGATGGCTTCACAGGTGAATTCTATCAAACATTTAGGGAAGAGTTAACACCCATCCTTCTCAAATTATACCAAAAAATTGCAGAGGAAGGAACACTCCCAAACTCATTCTATGAGGTCACCATCACCCTGATACCAAAACTAGACAAAGATACTACAAAAAATGAAAATTACAGACCAATATCACTGATGAATGTAGATGCAAACATCCTCAACAAAATACTAGCAAACAGATGTAACAACACATTAAAAGGACCATACACCATGATCAAGGGGGATTTATCCCAGGAATGCAAGTATTCTTCAATATATGCAAATCAATCAATGTGATACACCATATTAACAAATTGAAGAAGAAAAACCATATGATCATCTCAATAGATGCAGAAAAAGCTTTTGACAAAATTCAACACCCATTTATGGTAAAAACTCTCCAGAAACAATTTGGAAATGAAGAAGTAAAACTGTCACTGTTTGCAGATGTCATGATACTATACATAGAGAACCCTAAAGATGCCACCAGAAAACTACTAGAGCTAATCAATGAATTTGGTAAAGTAGCAGGATACAAAATTAATGCCCAGAAATCTCTTGCATTCCTATACACTAATGGTGAAAAATCTGAAAGAGAAATTAAGGAAACACTCCTATTTACCACTGCAACAGAAACAATAAAACACTTAGGAATAAGCCTACCTAAGGAGACAAAAGACCTGTATGCAGAAAACTATGACATTGACGAAAGAAATTAAAGATGATACAAATAGATGGTGAGATATACCATGTTCTTGGTTTGGATGAATCAATATTGTGAAAATGACTATCCTACCCAAAGCAATCTACAGATTCAGTGCAATCCCTATCAAATTACCAATGGCATTTTTTGCAGAATTAGAACAAACAATCTTAAAATTTGTATGGAGACACAAAAGGCCCTGAATAGCCAAAGCACTCTTGAGGGAAAAAAACAGAGCTGGAGGAATCAAACTCTCTGACTTCAGACTATACTACAAAGCTACAGTAATGAAGACAGTATGGTAATGGCACAAAAACAGAAATATAGATCAATGGAACAGGACAGAAAGCTCAGAGATAAACTGATGCACCTATGGTCAACTAATCTATGACAAAGGAGGCAAGGATATACAATGGAGAAAAGACAGTCTCTTCAATAAGTTGTGCTGGGAAAACTCAATAGCTACATGTAAAAGAATGAAATTAGAACACTCCCTAACACCATACACAAAAATAAACTCAAAATGGTTTCGAGACCAAAATGTAAGACTGGACACTGTAAAACTCTTAGAGGAAAGCAAAGGCAGAACACACTTGGACATAAATCATGGCAAGATTTTTTTTGATCCACCTCCTAGAGTAATGGAAATAAAAACAAAAATAAACAAATGGGACCTAATGAAACTTAAAATCTTTTGCAAAGCAAAGGAAACTACAAACAAGACGAAAAGACAACCCTCAGAATGGAAGAACATATTTGCAAATGAATCAACAAACAAAGGATTAATCTCCAAAATATATAAACAGCTCATGCAGCTCAATATTAAAAAAACAAACAACCCAATCCAAAAATGGGCAGAAGACCTAAATAGACATCTCTCCAAAGAAGAGATACATATGGCCAAGAAGCACATGAAAAGCTGCTCAACATCACTTATTATTAGCAAAATGCAAATCACAACTACAATATGGTATCACCTCACACCAGTTAGAATGGGTATCATCAGAAAACTTACAAACAACAAATGTTGGAGAGGGTGTGGAGAAAAGGGAACCCTCTTGCACTGTTGGTGGGAATGTAAATTGATACAGCCACTATGGAGAACAGTATGGAGTTTCCTTAAAAAACTAAAAATAGATTTAATATATGACCCAGCAATCCCACTACTGGGCATATACCCAGAGAAAACCATAATTCAAAAAGACACATGCACCCAAATGTTCATTGCAGCACTATTTACAATAGCCAGGTCATGGAAGCAACCTTAATGACCATCGACAGATGAATGGATAAAGAAGTTGTGGTACATATATATACAATGGAATATTACTCAGCCATAAAAAGGAATTAAATTGGGTCATTTGATGAGATGTAGATGTATCTAGAGACTGTCATACAGAGTGAAGTAAGTCAGAAAAAGAGAAACAAATATCGTATATTAACGCATATATGAGGAACCTAGAAAAATGGTACAGACGAACCGGTTTGCAGGGCAGAAATAGAGACACAGATGTAAAGAACAAACGTATGGCCACCAAGGGGGAAAGTGGCAGGGAGGTAGTGGTGATGTGATGAATTGGGAAATTGGGATTGACATATATACACTAATACGTATAAAGTGAATAACTAATAAGAACCTGCTGTATAAAAAAATAAATAAAATTCAAAAATTTTAAAAAAAAGGGCTTCCCTGGTGGCGCAGTGGTTGAGAATCTGCCGGCTAATGCAGGGGACACGGGTTCAAACCCTGGTCTGGGAGGATCCCACATGCTGTGGAGCAACTAGGCCCGTGAGCCACAACTACTGATCCTGCGCATCTGGAGCCTGTGCTCCGCAACAAGAGAGGCCGTGATAGTGAGAGGCCTGCATACCACAATGAAGAGTGGCTCCCACTTGCCACAACTAGAGAAAGCCCTCACACAGAAACGAAGACCCAACACAGGAAAAGTAAATAAATAAATAAATTCCTACCCCCAACATCTAAAAAAAATAAAAATAAAAAAAATATTGAATATTGAGCTAAATCATCCTATTCCAAGATATAAAGCAAAGGCTGTACTAAGCCAAAATCTGGTTTATGTGAGGAAAGTGAGGGAAGGCAGTAATGGCATGCATAAACATGCATAGAAAAAGACTTTGGCAAGTAAGCTATAAAAATGGGTGGGAAAAAAATAGGAACAGGAAATGAGAGCAAAATAGAAAGAGCATTGAAAGTTATGGTATAACTTAGAAGGTCTAGACTTACTCATTTTCCATCTCTGTCCGTTTCTTTCCCAGTGACATGTCTCTGTTTAAAGATAGCTGGGGGGCTTCCCTGGTGGTGCAGTGGTTAAGAATCTGCCTGCCAATGCAGGGGACACGGGTTTGATCCCTGGTCTGGGAAGATCCCACATGCCATGGAGCAACTATGCCTGTGTGCCACAACTACTGAGCCTGTGCTCTAGAGCCCACGAGCCACAACTACTGAGCCTGCATGCCACAACTACTTGAGCCCACGCACCTAGAGCCCGTGCTCCACAACGAGAGAAGCCACCACAATGAGAAGCCCACGCACCGCAGCAAAGAGTAATCCCTGCTCGCCCCAACTAGAGAAAGCCCATGCACAGAAACGAAGACCCAACACAAAGAAAAATAAATATATATTTTTTAAAAAAGCTGATATTGTGCTGCCTCTAGTATACAGATTACACACTAATTTTTTTTTAAAAAGTATGTTTAAGAAACAAATTTACAATTGTTAATTCGTCAAATCAGTAATGTATGTGTGTGTAAGTGCATGTGCAGATGTATATATGAATATACACATATATACAGATTCACCATCCATGACAAAATATGAAGTGGCTCCTGTACTTGGACACTTACAACTCCCAAATACAAATAACTAGCCCCACAGGGAGAGTCTGAGCCCTGAGCAAATGCTAGGGAGAAGTAACCATACTCAGAAGATTCAAATACTACACCCACAAGCTGCGTAACTACAAACCAAAAGAAAAAAAATCTTTAGAAATAGTTTACCCATGTGATTTACAGTTATCTAGCTTCATACTGCAGGCATACAGAATAAGTTAAACACTATATTTTATTTTTATTTCCTTCCTCATGATCTTTTGAAGTTTTCTGTTTTCAATTTCTAGCAAGATCTAGTTTAGGTTTATTCTGACTGTGAAATACCTAGAAGTAATTACAATTTAAATCTTTACATTTTATATTAAAGCTTAATTAGTTAATAAATGTTTCATTTCTTATATTATCAGGAATCAACTGTAGTCATTTCAGAACAAAACATATATAATTTCTTTTTTGTTATATTCACTAGTTTATTTTACTTTTTAGATTCCACATATGTGATGACACAGAGTATTTATCTTTCTCTGTCTGACTTATTTCATTAAGCATAATACTCTCCAAATCCAGCCATATTGTTGCAAATGGCAAAATTTCACTCTCTTTTAATGTCTGAGTAGTATTCCATTGTATGTGTGTGTGTGTGTGTGTGTGTGTGTATAAATGCATAAGGAATAAAGAAGTGATACATATATATCACTTATTTATCCATTCATCTGTTGATGAATACTTGGGTTGCTTCCATATTTTGGCAATTGTAAATAATGCTGCTATGAACATTGGGGTGCATGTATCTTTTCAAATTAATGTTTTTCCTTTTCTTTGGATATGTACTCAGGAGTGGAATTGCTGGATCATATGGTAGTTCTACCTTTAGTTTTCTGAGGAACCTCCATACTGTTTTCCATAGTGGCTGCACCAATTTGCATTCCCACCAACAGTGTAAAAGGGTTCCCTTTTCTACACATCCTCAAAACATATATTTGAAAGGTGTGCAATTTCTCAGATTTCTGAAACTATCTCCAAGTTAAATTTTGTGGAAAAGACATTTCCTTCTTAGAAATTTTATTCATTTTTAAAAATAAGAGATGACCTGTAATTTTATAAATATTTTTGAAAGTGTATCAACAGATCCGTGTTAAGATTTAGAGGCAACAGAGTGTTACACTTAAAAATACAGAAATCAGTATTATATATGTGCACACAGATAAGAGTTCAAGATTTGAGTTCATCAGAGCAGTAGTTCCTTTACTCCCAAAGTTTAACTCTTTAAATTAAATAACTTTCAATTCACTAGAAAACTTTATAGTCCAGAATATTCTATTCCCTACTCCTGTTAGTCCTTCACTCACTTAAATTATAACAGTAATAACAGATAATGGTCTGTGGTAGACAGAATTTTGGTTCCTATAACCTTCATCACCCCTTGTCACGTCTGTGAATATGTTACATTTCATGACAAAAGAGGCTTTGCAGATGTAACTAAAATTGCTAATTATCTGACTTTAAAATAAGAGAGATTATCCTGGATTATCTGAGTAGGCCATGTAATCACATGAGCCCTCAAAAGCAGAAGAAGAAGGCAAAATAGTGAGTCAGAAAGATGTGGCAGAAGAAGTCTGAGAGAATCAAAGCACAAGACAGATTCAACATGCTATGGCTGGCTTTTAAATGGAGGGGCCCACATGTCAAGGAGACAGACCTCAGTCCTACAACCACAAGGAACTGAATTTTGCCAATCACCTAAATAAACCATGAAGCAGATTCTCCTTCAGAGCCTCAGATAAGAGCCTAGGCTGGCCAACACCTTTACTTTAGCCCTGTTAGACCCTCAGCAGAGAACCCAGTAAAACTTATCTAGACTCTGATCTACAGAACTGTGAGATGATAAATGGATGTTGTTTTACATTACTAAGCATGTAGTAATTTGTTACAACCTCAAGGAAACTAATACTCAACCATAGAGCACTTACCATGTGCCAGGCACTAAGCACTTTATATAATAAACTCATTAAATCATTACACACACACACACACACATACGCACACACACAATTTATAAAGAGAATACTATGTTTTAGACAAGGAGATTAAACACATTCTAAGTAAATTGTGACACAAGTAGTAAGTGGTGAGGCCAGATTTGAACCCAAACAGTCTGACTCCACAGACTGTAATATTAAAACCACAACTGTGCTGCATGGAAGTAAGGTTAGGCTTACGCAAGTCTGAGATTAGCTTAAAAATAGAGGGAGAGAGAATGAGAGAGAGAGGATTACGTGGGGAGAAGAGAGGAGGAGGAAGACAGTAAAGGCAAAACAGGAGGCTGTTAGAAAATCAGAGAAAAAAAAAAAAGAGAATTCCAACTGCTTTTGTCTAGCTTCCTGTCACCAAAACTAAATGTCTCAGTAATGACTTACCTATGAAACTGTGGTTTGACTTCCCATGAATTCTGACTCTTTTTACTATGGTTTCTGAGTAAAAACATACACTTCCCTCAATAAATAACATCAGAGCATTTCATTTCATAGTAATATTATCTGTTCACTTGTTTGGATCCCCCAGTAGATTCAGAGCTCCTTGGGAAAAGAAACTGACTTCCACATTCATATCCTTAACACCTTCTCATACCTCAAAACATATACTGAGTTTGTAAAATAAACGGGAAAAAAATGAAATAAATGTTTTTAAAACTGTAAAGCATTATTTTTTTAAGTAAGGCTTATTATACTATTCCTCAAATGACATTATTTCAAATTACTTTTATTCATAAAGCTGGGAAGCCAGTTACCGAACACATTTCCTCCAAAGACGTCTGACACGTGTGGCCTATCCAATTAGGAAGAGCTAGCAACACTTCTCTTTGATGCCTGTGTAGTACTTTATCCACAGCTCATGCTAATTTACTCCTGAGTTCCATAAACGCAAAAATTTAGTCCACAAATATCTTGGCCTTATCATGGCAAAGGGTAAGACTGCCCTGAATCATTCCATGAGTTTTCCCAGATGGCTCTTCACATTTGGATGAGAACTTCATGTCCATCACACCTTTCCCTACAACAGGCAGCTGTAAAAGTTTTGTTTGTGTAAGTTTTATTTAAGAGTCATAAACCTCAAGTTCAAATATCATTGTTGCCAGTGTTGGCAGGAAGCCCTTTGGTGTAGATGATTGCTCATATTTTCTGAGCCTCAATTCTTCATCTTCATCATTCTTATAACACTATCCAACATTTCTAATTGTCAGGGACATTGTTAGAAACACCTGAGATAAAGTATGTAAAAATGTTTTATAACATTTAACGTGCCAAGAGAAAAGTATTGTTTACTTCATCTAGGGCTTTCTGGATCTTTACTTCTAGCTAGATTCCACCGATGTATAGGAGATAAAAATGGACATATCTGTGGTACTTACTTTCCATATTTAAAATGCTGATTTACTGATTTATGATTGCCAGTTTTTACTGGTTCACCCACTAACCCCTTCTGGATTTGTTTCTGCTAAATCACGAACTCTTAAATATCCTTTCTTGACACAGTTCCTCTGTCTTATTCAAAATCCTTCCCTCGTCTTCCAACTCATGTAACATTCAACCAGTCTACCTCTTGTTAAATGAAGTTTCTCGATTTACACCTTGACTTGATTTTGCAGCTTACCCAAATCCTTCTTTTTTTTAAAAAAAAGACTATTTTGACTTTTTTTGAAAAAAGTCACACTATTTTGGTTTGGTTGTTTATAATATATTCTTATCAGTTTGCATCATAAAAACTGATACTTTTATCCAGAGAGATACCAACTCTATTTCACTTTTTTATATAAAAGTTTCATCTTTTTTACCTGTCCCATAGAACATTACAAATTCTGCCTACTCATATTCAGAGATGTCCCTAAGGTAAATGCAGTGATATTTCTTAAAATTATGCTTAAGATCTTTCCTTGTTGAAAAGTCTAGCATTCATTAGTGTAATGCCAGTAATTATGATAAATAAGCCCTGAAATTTCAGAGGTCTAGTGGAATAGAAATTAATTTTTTCCCTAAGTCCAGTTCAGTTATTCCCAATGAGCAAACAGTGTTTCTTTATGTGTAAGTCAGAGACCTTTGTTCCATCCATGTTGGGAATGTGCCACCTCCAAGGATTTTATCATGTTTTGCATCCAGCCAGCAGAAAGGGGTGACACATATCATTTCTGCTCCATTTCAGTTGCAAGAACCAGACACACAGCCTTATCTAGATGCTGGGGTACCTAGAAAATATAGTGTCTGACTAAGCAGTTGCTTCCAGTGATAATTCTACCCTGGAGGAGACACAGAGATTGGTGGGCATCTAAATGATTGAATGACTTAGAAAACCAAAAACTAATATGGTCTAAGGCTCAAAAAAGCAGGCACCAGAAAAACTTTCCTCTGTAAGTGGAGAAGGATTAGAAATGAAAACTTTTCAAAAATACATAAGTACAATCAAGAGACAGAATAGGACAGTCATAAATAGAAATTATACAGCCAAGTAAAACTAATCAAGCTGATCAAATTCCTTAGCATTAAAGAGAGAGTATGCACAGATTACCTCTAGATATTGGTTGTATTGCTAGCACACACACAACCTGGAGTACATTGACGAGTTGCCTCATGAGAGAGGCAGTCATGCTTCACATAAAAGATTACCTAGAGAGCAGTTGTTTACTTTGTAATAACAGCTTGGACTTAAGTGACCAACTTTCTCCATGTTCATCTAGAATATCAGCAAAGCCTCACCAGAGTCAACTGGCTTACCCCATGGGTAACGATGCACTGTTGCCTTTTTATGTATCTATGGTGCAGTCACAGTGAGTCTGAGGTAGCAAGACAGTTTTCACCTGCACAATTTGCTTCTGAAGCCATGACCCTCTATATAGGAAATTCCACCCTTTAAAAGGCGGCATGTACTTCACAGGCTTTTCAGGCTTATGGGTCCTCAGTTAATCTCTCCAGTACAGGAACACCAGGCTGACGCAGAGAATGAGTCTCCTGCTGCTGTATAAAGGGAACATTCTCAGAAGATTCTGCTCAGAGTTCTCAAAATGGTCTAAAGCCAGACAACGGGTAAATCCATAGAGAAACTTAGGCATGAAATTGGAAAAATACTTGTCAAAACTTGCAAATATTCATTATAAATGGGAAGCTATAAATATGGCCCCCGTTACACAAATTCTAGTGGTAGGGACACTACGAAAAGATGATTTAAGTCACAACAGTGGGTAGAAAGTGGTTAGATAAATTTTAATATAGGAAAAAGCAAGGTAACGCATTTAGCAATAAATAATTCAAACTATAAGTGCAAAACAAAGAGTTCTGAGCTAATAGTTATGATCAAGAAAAAGACTTAGGAAGAGTGGAAATTGTTTGCATTAGGTTCCTATGCTTTTGAAAGTGAATCAAACATTAGATATAATTGGGCAACTTTAGTATGTAAGGGAAAAAATCAAGTAATTAGTATTTCCCTCATATAAAATTATGGTGTGTCCTCACCTGAAATATAACTGTGGCAGCCACTGGAGTGTGCTGTTCAGGTCTCCCTTTAAGAGAGAATCTGCTGTGAGGAGGGCACTCTGGTGCTGCATCATAGAATCCACTGCAGCATTCACTCTGAGGCCATGCTACTCCTAGACTGCTTATGACCAGTAACAGAGCACAGAGGTTGCTCTAGAGATGCACCATTCCTGCCCAAAGTGGGACTTCACTAATGGGCAGTCTTTTCTCTGGGGCTACCTGTCAGCCTGCCCAGTGCCTTCTCACAGCTGGATCACAATGTGAGGCTCTTTCCATCCCATCCTCCTTCTTCTGTAACTCCCTTTACAGGGATCAGACATGCCTTACACTCCTGCATAATCCTGATCCTTCTCCCCTTTATCTTCTTTGAACCATTCTCCAAACAAAACTCTTGCACATCTAATTCCACATTGGCATCTGGTTCCCAAGCTGACACACCAGAAGTGACACACCAGAAGTGATCCAATAAAACATAATAAAATGAGGTCTCTGAACTAGATCCCTTAACACTTATCTAAAAGGAGGTACAGATAGTCTCTGGCACAAGGAAGGATCCCAACTGCTAAAAATTTCACCAGTGGCGACCTGGGAAAATGACCCAGTAGAAGGGAAGACTTTTGATGGTGCAATGATTCAGGTGTTTAAAATGTATGGTGAAAAATGCCAGCTAAGGACAGCAGAAGTGGCTAGTTACTACTGAGTTGCATTGACACCCTGAAGGACAATGAGAAACTTATTGATAAATCAATTAACAAAGAGTTAAATGCTAAGCGTGTGAGCCAGAGGGCATTTTTGGTAGCTTTTGAAGAAGCCACCACCATCTTGTGCAAAGACAGACACAGCTGAGGAGTAACCACAGGATCTAAGAGTTAGGGTCATGGAACTCCAGAATCATTTAAATGACCAACCCTGGAAAGTCTGTTACACTATAAGGTCAGGTTGAGAAGATCTAGGGCACTGAGTTAAGGGACGGGCAGAACTGGGTAGATGGCCCTAAGGGTTGGGCTCTGCAGATTCTCCTGAAACTATGGAGCTTACAGAGGTGACACTGCCTCATGGGAGATGGCATGTGCGTGTGTTGCCACAGAGGCCTCTCACCTGCAAGGTGATGACCAATGCCCCTTGGGAGCTGTTCTTCCTCCCTCTCCTGGCCACCAGGCTGAGCTAACAGTTTGATCCCAGCATAATCCAGCTGGTGATGGGCAGGCCAAATAAGGCGGCAAATACCTCACACACCAGAGAAACGGCACGAATTAGCAGGCACGGGTCAGCAGGATCCAGAGGAGTCCCCCGGAACTGGATTGTGAGGGGGCTTAGGGAAGGGGTCCTGAACGTAAGGCTGAATGAACAATAATTTATTGAGCTGGGGACATTATTAAACACAAGTTTAATAAATTGTCAAGAATCCCAGGAAATAGGGAAAACTCACTGTTAGGAGGACTTTTAGAAGCCTGGAGAAAGTAGTGGCCCATGCTGAGCAAAGTCGAAATGCCTGAGTTGACATGACAGATAGTAGAGGATGGAATTAAAAGGCTCTAAGAAGTAGACATGTGGGAATGAATATCCAACCCAAGGATTAGGCTCCAGGAGAGGGTTCAGAAGACCCAGCGTTCACCAAGGCTACCAGGAATGCACTGGGGAGGGGGGCACCAGCCTCACGAAACTCAGTGGTGGCCACCTCTGCTGTCCAGGGCTGACATTGCGGGAGGGGATCATTGAGCCTGGCTCATTAATAGCCAAGGGAGCAATAGATGGCAGGAGGTGGCACTTAATGGCCAGAAGCCATGCGGCCACAATTATAGTAACTGACAAAGGAGGAGAAGCAGCCATGGGGAGTTAACCCACAAGGACTTTTAGAAATGGTTAACAGATTGTCACACCCTAGAAGATAAATAGCTTGACAGCAGTATTTCTCCTAAATATCTAACAACAATGAAAGAGCAGGGAGCTGAGGGCAGTCACTCCAATAAAAAGTCACAATTCCTTTTTCATTTCCTGAATCTGGGTCAATGTTTAGAAACAAAATCCATTGACTAAAATGGGTCCCCAAGGGACTTCCCTGGTGGCGCAGTGGTTAAGAATCTGCCTGCCAATGCAGGGGGACATGAGTTCCATCCCTGGTCCAGGAAGATCCCACATGCTGCGGAGCAACTAAGCCCATGCGCCTACGCTCTAGAGCCCGTGCTCCACAAGAGAAGCCACCGCAATGAGAAGCCCGAGCACCGCAACAAAGACCCAACGCAGCCAAAAATAAACAAATAAAATAAAAATTTTTTAATGGATAGATAAATAAATAAATAAATAAAATGGGTCCCAAGAAGAAAGATCTCGCAACACTATGACAACTCTATACGGTAAAAATTCACTTAGTTCTTCCACAGAGGGACCTGTAGCCTTTTACTCAGATGACTGACTACTGGAAAAAGTGTATTATCTAACATTTTGACGACTACTGGATATAACATTCTGAGTTGACATTAATACCTGAAACCAAAACCATCATTATAACACCCTCATTAGAGAGGGATCCAGGTAATAAATGGAATCTTTGATAAAAGATTAGTACAGTGGATTTTATCCACTACAGTGATCCCAGCCACTGAGTCCACAGGCACATCAAGTAGTCATTTACTTTGAGTGTATAGTTAGGATTCAAAGTCAGACTATCCCTCACATTGGATCCTTGGCCTGTGGAGTAAGCTCTAGCACAACGGAGGAAGCTAAGTGAAAGCCTTTAAAACAGCCATCACCCCTCAGCAGAGAAAGTAAATCTAAACAATGCCATATCATGGAGGGATGATGGAGATTATTGTTGTCATTAAAGATCTAAATTGTTTTTGTTTTTTAAGATCTAAATGTTTTAGGACTTACAGTCTCTATCATACCTTTGTGTAATTCACCAGTTTGGCCCCTGCAGAAACTGGATAGATCAGGGAGAATGGTTGTATTCTACAAGAAGCTCAACTGAGTAATAGCCACGATTACATCTCGAAGACCAATCACGGTTTCATAGCTAGAAGATATTAATAAGGCCTCTTTTCTACCACAGTTAGGAAAAAAGATCAGACACAATTGCATTTACATGGAATAGACAGAAATACTCATGTACAGTTTTATTTCCAGGCTCTGAAAACTCTATTATGATAACTCTCCTGCCTTCTGTCATAGTATTATTCAAGGAGATATGGGCTGTCTAGACATTGTACAGAAAATCACATTGATCCATTACATCAGTGACTTCAGGCAGAATGAGCAGGCAATGGCTAGAGCACTGGAGGCCTTGGTCAGACACCTGCAGTCAAGAGGGTGAGAGAGAAATTCTTTAAAAATTCAGGTACGCCAAGGTGTCAGCGTTAGAAGCTACACAGGGACCTAACATAGACTCACACCTCTCCAGGCCCACTTAACTACGGCTATCTCTGAATATCCAAATGGCCGTCAGTGCTGAGTCTCAAGTATAGCATTATTCGTCCAGGAGACCAGCAAGTCATTTGGAGGCAATCTGACTACTTTGGGTCTCTTTTATCTTGAAAGGACTGAGAGTTTGTCCTCACAAAGAAAAATACTGATTTCAGGTATGAGTTCGCTTTATCTGCCCACAGATCCTCAGCCAGGATCACTGTCCAGGTATTCACATAGTACCTGACCCACAGACATGGAAACCCACACAACATAGCAAACGTTTGACCCTGAGCAGTAGGAGGAAGTAGTGCCATTTTGACATAATGGGGACTGAGGGGGGACCTGTGGAACCTAAGTGATCTACTTGAGCCTCTCTTGATACTCCCTTGCCCAGCTGTGAGTGCACACATTCAGCAACCCTTACCTGACCTCATAAAGGAATGACTAGCAGGGGCTCAGACCCCTCAGGAATGAAGATCTGGTCACACCACCAGGTTAACTACAAAGACTTACCAAGAAGATAGCTGTGAATGAGGCACATTTTGAATGAACAGTGGAGGAGGGAGACAATGATTACCTGTTGCAGACCTGAGACCAAATGAAGCAATACAGCAGTTTTCCATTCCACTAACCACCATCTTCTAATTTATCCTTCAGAAAAGGAGTCCAAAGAACTATGGACAAGCTGGGCTCCAAACACAGATGGAGAATTGGACCTGTGCAGCACAAAGGGTGAATTATGGAAGCCATGAAGGTGAGTTACTCAGATCTCCCTTCCAGAGAGAATCTGCTCTGAGTGTATGTAGTAACAACCTCAGCTGCTAACCCAGTGGGATTTATCACAGCTCTCACATGGAGGCCATGCTCTTCCTGGACACTTGCTAGCCAATGGTCGAGCACAGCAGGGATGACAGAGTTAGGCCATTCCTACCCCAAGGATAACTTCTTTAATGGGACACTTTTGCTCTGACCTGAGTATGACTTCTTCCCAACTGCACTGCTGTGTAAGGCTGTTCCTACCAAATCCTCCTTCCTTCCCTCTGCTTTCCAGTGTCAGACCTGCATCATGGTCTGAGGCACTCCCTTGCCTACTTCTGCTCCATCTCCCCTTTTATCCTTCACAGGCACTTCCTTCCATCAGTCTCTTGCACATATAAGTTTATCTGGACTTCTTACCAGGGGACTTGAACTCCACCAAAAACATTCCACTTCAGTAATTTTATACAAAGAGAACTTGAGGAGGTCTGGATTTAGGACAACTAGAACGAGCAAGAGTCATGGAGACTACTAAATTTTAAACATGAAGCTATAAAAACCGCATAGCCTGAGAGTTGTTGTGATTGAGAGCTACAAATTTATGTGAACTGTGAATAAATTCTGTCAGAGACAGAACATAGAAAGGGACAGAAGGGTGGTGGGAGGGGTAAGACTAGAACAGATCTTATAGAGAAGTCCCTCAGGGCAAGCAACCATCCCCATCCTGATATCTTGTGAATCAAAAAATGTGGTGGCGCAGTGGTTGGGAGTCCGCCTGCCGATGCAGGGGGCGCGGGTTCGTGCCCTGGTCCGGGAGGATCCCGTGTGCCACGGAGCGGCTGGGCCCGTGGGCCATGGCCACTGGGCCTGCGCGTCCGGAGCCTGTGCTCCGTGGCAGGGGGCGGGCGGGCCGTGGCAGTGGGAGGCCTGCGTGGTGCAAAAAAAAAAAAAATGTGGTAGGAATAACAGGTATTGTATTTACTTTGCAGATAATAATAGCAAAAATATAATGATCCCCAAAAAGTTTTGGCAAGTTAATGAGTGACCATAAATTGCTAGTAGGAAAGCCTGTGCCACTTTCCCACAACATGATCTTTGGAGTGTTGTTAGCAAGATAGTACTGTCCAAAGTGGGCATGCGTCTGGCCTGGTCTCACAATTCCCATTTGTTATGTTCTCAACACAAACTCTGTGATCTTTAAGTGAGTCTCTATTTTGAAATCAATTCATAATTTAAAAAAAATGTGTTTCCCATTAAAAACATGCATCTACATAAGAGGAGGATACTGTTACCTAATTTGTGACTTATTCAAGGCCTCAGCCTAAAGTATCAGCAGTTATAGTGGACACATTTCCATTGAGAATGAACTTAAATTGTGATTTTGTTGTCCATAGATCACAAAAGAGCCCTCAGGTAATAACTATTGCTTACCCCTGACCTGGTCTAAATCTGAATCTATGATTTAAGGTGACATGGTAGAATATTTTGTAATATGTTTAAAGAGTATCAAACCTAACCAAGGGCTTCATTTCTTTTGTTTTTCCTTTTGCACAAACTAAACTTAATTTGTAGCAGTTTTATGTATTTTGGAATCATGAATCATTTACTTAAATTAGCTTCAGTTTCATTACCTTTCCATAATCTGAATACATAATTGTTCTAGTTTATTTTTAACTTACAAGGGAACTCACAAGGACAAGTTTGGCACTTCTTCACTTGTTCTAAGTTGTTTATATGATCAGATTCAGTTACTAAACCTTAGATCCAGTTTATGTTCAGAGCTCTAGCCTGGGGCTTTCTTCTGTGCCTCTGCCTACTTCTAAGGGGGCATGAAGAGAGGCATTATGTTCATGTGATATGATGCAAAACCACTGAGCTCATCCAAGGTGTCAAACTCAGGGGCTAATCCTTGCTTCTTCCTTCCCAATGTGTAAAAATAAACATCCCAATCTCCGGCTTCTCTGATTCTACCAGTCACAAGTTGTCAGTTGATTCCTTTGTTCCTAAACAGTTTTAATGACTGGAAATAACAGTTTTTGCCTCATCTTGAAAAGGCAGCCTATTTTATCCAAACTATTTCTAACGATTCCAAAGCTGAAGATATGGTTTTAAGTTTCTGAGTGACAGAAAGTAAACTTTTATTTTAATAAAGGATGTCAAAAGAAAAAGCTAGATCTTTCTTTGTCAGACTTGATCTTTGAGGAAAATTTCTAAATGAGAATTCCAGGGTAAATTTGGCAAATTTAACATTATTTTATTCTTTATCAACTTTTTATCTAGGAAGTTTTGCTTGATCATCTCTCCTGTGCTAGATACTGGAATATACGAAAGAAGTAGTGCTCAATTCCTGTTGGAGACTTCAAGGGCTCATTGGAGACGTAAAGTTAGTACACATGAAATATGTACAGAAAGAGTAAGGGTGAACAGCATGCTGCTGAGTTTAAGGGTGATAGGTGTTTGGAACAAAGGAGAGATCAGTGAAGATCAACATAATAGAAAAAGCTTTATGGAGGAAGTGGTGTTTGAATGAGGCTTGAGGGAGGAACAACAGGGACTAGTGGTAAGCAAGGTGGTTAGGAGCAATGGTTCTGTAAGGACGCAAATGTTAGCAGCCCTGCAGTTGGGGACCCATGGGGCTCAGAGAATACCTCACCTTTCTAAGTCTTATTTTTCTCATCTGTATAATGGTATTATGAATAGTACCTACTTCATAGTTTTGTTTATTTTATTTTAGGGAATGGCAAAATATATGAAAAGTGCTTAGCCCTAAAAGGCATCTATTAATATTAGGCAGAGACATGGGGACATATTGAGGAAAGAGAGTAAGTCAGAGAACAAAGATGGGATGAAGTTTATAGGCAGATCTGTTTGGCCACGGTACAAGGTATGTGAGGGAGTCTAATGGACATAAAACCAGAAGGATAAAGTAGCACCATATCGAAAGGAGCTTAGAAGCTTTATATACATATTCATATAATCATTCAGAAGATAATGAGCATCTACTGTGTACAAGGCATTATGCTAGGTCCTGGGGATTCTCTGGTGAATAGACTAATATCATTCCTGCCCTCATAGAATGTCAGACCTTCAGGAAATATAAACATTAAAAAGGGGAAATACAAAAGTTTTGAAATTCCTTATATTATTCTTGATCTTATAAAATTTGATGATATTGGGAAAGAAGCTTTTTTAACCATAAAAATAATTACTGCCAACCTGTGTGAGATAAGGCATATGATTAGATATGACATACAACTCTGAGAGAAAAAAACAAAATCAATCTGTCTACATAACACTAATCAATGAATTTGATAAAAAAAAATCAATCAGGTCTGTAAAACTAATATGGAACTAGATAAAATTTTTGATACCATGTAGACACAGCTTCAGTTAAAACCCCTTTGAAGCCTGTATAACTAGCTTTATCTTTCCTCAGGCTTTGGGCTGGCTCAATCAGTATATTCCCATTTTTCTGCTCTGAAGCTACTTACATTATGGCTAAGGATATATCAGTCCTACTGCTTATGATGCCCTTCTTTATCTCATCATGATTTTTGTCTTTCTCTCCCACATTTTTTCTCTGTGGTATAAGATGGTATTTGGCCAAAAAACCTCTTCCTTGCACTCTTGCTTTCTAATACAACCTAACTCAATTCAAACAACATTTTCTGAGCACCTATTATGTTCTTCACTGAAAGAACTGAAAAAGCCACTAACTTGGATTTTATTCTTTCCTGGGGTATTATCTTGCCATAAGCATGGAGGTTAAACACATGATAATTTTAATAAA
Organism: Aethalodelphis obliquidens; assembly: GCF_003676395.1. Lineage (NCBI taxonomy): Eukaryota > Metazoa > Chordata > Mammalia > Artiodactyla > Delphinidae > Aethalodelphis > Aethalodelphis obliquidens. The sequence goes on along the minus strand of NW_020837948.1, from coordinate 38,032,690 downwards.
GTTAGAGTTATAGTTGATTAAATATTATGCCCATATATTCTATATATCAGAGCTAACTTCAATCCCAGGTAGCTGGTTCACATAAACAGTGCCTTTTTAAAACAGATGCTGTGTATTAGTCAGAATAGGCTAGTTTATATGCAATAACAAAAAACACCAGCCTCTCTGTGACTTAATGCAGCAAAGATCTATTTCCCATGCACAGCACATGACTTATATGGGTCAAGGGGGAACTTGATTTATGGTAGTCACTCAGCGACTGAAATAGATAAAGGCTCTAGCTTCCTCTGTGCTGCTGTCTCACAAGAGCCTTCAGATTTTAGCAGGGTGAAGAAGAGAAGGAAAAGAATCATGCACATGCTTTTCTATGATTTAGGTCACAGGTGACACTAATTACTTTATTCTTATTTTCTTGGTCAGAGGATGTTAGATGTTTGTCTAACTTTAATGGTGCAAAGACATGCAATCCTCCCATGCTCCCAGAAGGATTGATGGACAATGTTAGTGAGTAATGTCTATCATATCCTATGAGACAAATAGGCCTGCCCATTTAAGAGGCATGCTCCACAGAATGCCATTTGTTTATAGCAGAGACATCTGAAGTGAACTGAACTGCAACATTTAACAATTCTCAGGTCATTTGTCACATAGCAATTTTCTGTCAACTTCACTACCTCAAACATGCTCATTTCTTAAACAACACTCAGATAACTTTTGAACAGCTACTAAATGCAGAGATTGAACACAGTTCTCCAGCAACTTTTAAGAGGAATGACAGCCTCATGACACCGACCAGATTCCCCCATAATATTCAGAGAACATCTGCCCTTCTGCTAATTTACTTCAAGAGGCTTCAACAGCTTTTGGCCAAATTCAGTTTCTGGTTTTATTCTAGGAGAAATCCCATGACTTCAAATTATCTAGGTTCTCTTTAATTTTGCTCTGATAGTGTTCCCATAAACCCAGAATATCAAAAGGACTGATTATCATTTCTAAGGTGACTGTTTTTCTAAAAGTTGTCATGGGGCTTACTTAGAGTCATAGGTAATCTAAAATGCATTATGCATATCAACAGTGACATCACTACAGCTAAAATAGGGAAAGCCAGTCAATGGATGTAAAATGAAATTCTTTAGCTCACCAGTGGTAACTTAAAACTGAAGTATAATCAGGTTCATGAAGAACTTCAAATTTAGGGATGCAAAAGTATATAGACCACTTCTCAGAAAGGACCCTATAATTTTATTATTCTCTTAATTCAGAGCAGGTGTATTTGCTCTATCCCTAACTTCTGTCCTTTGCATCGGTTTGGGTTATATACTTGTCAGTTTCAGGCACCATGATGTAAACAGCTTTGCCAGTGATAATCATTGTGGTCTTTTTATAATGATTATAAAATGATAAAAATGATACTTTGTACTGTGTACTTTTCTTCTAATCAGCTCAAAGCTTATGTCACAATCAGTACGATAGCTTTTATATTGCTGTCGCAGGCTTTCATTGACATTCTAACACAAGCAGCTGTCATAAACCAGCCAAAGAAGAATGAGATCATTATGTCGGTCTCGTTGATTCAAACTAAGTGAAAGTGGCCCATATGTCTCTAAGTCTTTTTAGCACAACTTCAGTCAGAACTTAAAACTGTTTATCGAGAAGAAAGATATGTTTTAATTTTTCTTTTCATGTGTTTAAAACATAATATTTCTGCTCCTATTATAGAAACATGTAACCACTGAACACCTCTCAGAAGGATGAGTTCACTTAAACAGTTTTTTCCTAAAAGTTGTAATGTGCGCTACCCTGAATGTCTCTATGATGTTAATTGGCCTGAAAGGAGATTCCACTGAGGATCTCTAACTCACAGTCCCACTGAGTGAAATACCCAGATTTCCTAATCTACCCATTTTCCTTTACTCAGTTTATTTAACTAATTTAAGACTATTAGCCACCTGGGTATTGAGATTTTATGTCTTAATATGAACTCTTTCCATGCAGAGCTAAAGACAAGGGCTTGGATGCATTGGATGCGGACTATTTACTTAGCGATGACCTCAAAAACAGGAGTGGAGGAGCAGGAGATTAAAACAGGGAAGGAGAAAAAAATAATATATATAAATATATATAAATAATATATATAAATGTATATAAGTAAATGTATTTGGTACAGTTCAGCCAGATCTCTAAGAGCATAGAGAGTGTGTCCCACAATTATTCCATTAGAAGGATGGGAGGCCCAGTATAGCCATCAACCCATCTGGGATATTTACACCCAGATGTTCCCAGACTGGCTTTGTGCTGAGCAGGAGTTGTGGCTTTGGAGGGGTCTCAAGTAGAAAATGGGAAGACACTTGAGGAGGCTTTGGTGCAGGATGTCGCCAGCCTGAAGCTAAGATTATATACAAGTGTGCCCTGCAGCTGTGGCTAAAATCAAAGGTAGGCTGAAAGGTTGAACATGAAGCAAGAGAATAAATTTGGTATTCATATTAAATATTTAAAATTAATTTGTCATAGCTTATTATGAAGCATATAGCATATTGGCATACACAAACTGAAACTTTTTTGAAAAATGTACAAAGAACTTTTGTGACATGCTACCCAGGAATTATGATTTAGGCCTTAGAAACCTTAGATATGGTCTTGTTACTATAGTTAAGAAAACTGTGTTTATAAATCCATTCTTTCCATCATGTCTCCCCTTTAAAATGGATATTTGATACCCTTTGGGCATAATTAAGAAAAATCTCAAGGACAACTCCGCCGCCTGAGCCTGTCCTGTGAGACATCCAGTGCACAGACTGTGGGTGCAGAACTCTCCTCCACCTGGCAAATCCACCATGCTGCCAGGAATGTCACAGAGACACACATGGCAGAGAACACTTAGTGCATTTTATCAAGTTATTATGTATCTTTAAAACTTTATTTTTGGCTCTGGGAAACTGATTAGAAATTATTGCAGTATTTGTAGTTCATTTATTTGTACAACCCTGTAACAAATATTTGCACGTATTGTGTAGATCATGAATATCTTTTAACTCGAGGCAGGGACCATATTTTGTTTACCTTTGTATATCCCAGTACCTAACCAGTAGAAGATAAATATTTGTGAAATATAAAATTGTATTCATGACATCAAATGTCATGAAGGAGAGAAAAAGTTAAAAAGTACTATTGAGGGGACTTCCCTGGTAGTCCAGTGGCTGGGACTCTGCACTCCCAATGCAGGGGGCCCGGGTTCGCTCCATGGTCAGGGAACTAGATCCCACATGCCGCAACTAAAAGATCCCGCATGCCACAACAAAGATCCCACATGCTGCAACTAAGACCCAGCGCAGCCAAATAAATAAATAATTTTTTTTAAGTGCTATTGAGTACTCACTGTGCTGGGAATGTTTCATATAGATTATCTCATGTAATTCTCACAATAACCCTGAGGTAGGTACTATTATTAACCCTGTCTCACCAATGGGAAAACTGTGATCAAGGAAAATGTAATACCTGGACCAAAGCCATAAATCCAATTAGTTGTGGACTGAGGATTTAAATTTAGGCCTCCAGACAGTTATCTTCTACAGAATATCCTTATAATATTAATAGTTTTCCTACTTTGGAGAAGGCTAGAGAGAAGGGGATGGTATTTAGGATATGCGAAAGCGTTCTCTGATGTAACACAATGTCCTTCCTGAATTCACACATTTCTGGCCTTTAGTGTTCTCTCTCCTATTTGTTGTACCTTGCCACTTTCTCATAAAACTGCACCTACACTCACTGTATGACTTTCCCTGAGCTGCCAGCTCCTCCCATAGATCAGTGCAGGCCCTGGGCCAAAACACTTTGAGACTTTTGCACTAACTTTATAGTCAATTTAGATTCCTGGTGTTCCTTTGCCACATTTTTTGATTAATTCCTTTCCTTTATCAGGTTAGCACCATTACCTCCTATTATCCTCAAAAGGGAGTACTGCTTAGAGTTACATAACAAGAGCAAAAAACGCTTAAACTGCAGGGGGAACCTACCTGCTCTGATTGCTATTGAGATAACTGTGTCTTTCCTTCCGAAGCAACATAACGCAATGTTTATGAGCCTGAGTCAGACAGCCCGTCAGACAGCCTGTGTCCTATTCCTAGCCCTGTTCTGTGACCTTGGGCAAGATATTTAACATTTTTGGGCCTCAGTTACCTCATCCGTATAATGGGCACAATAAGAGTATCTACCTCATAGAGCTATTCTGAGGATTAACTTAGTAATTATATTTTAGTAAAACTTAGAGCATAGTGCCTGGCACGTAATGAGCCCTATATAAGGATCTGATAAAGACATATACTCCCACCCAGGAGTATACATGCTGGATATTCCATTGTGAATCTGAGTGTAATCCCATGAATAAACTGTTGGAACAAAGAGGACTCAAATAGTCAGCAAAGGTGAAAAATGATGGTTATAAAAAACCCAAAACAAAATAAATTCCCATGTGCCATTCTCAATATGTGACTCCTGGAGGATAAACTATCTTCAGCATTACTCTGAAAAGCCTTGCTTGACTCTCATAACCTCTCTCTCTTTCCCTCCTTCACTTTCTTTCTCTTTCTCCCTCTCTCTGTTACTATAAACTGTTACTTCAGACTTTTACTATTCTACTTCCTTTGCACAAACATCACCTCCAGAGTTAATTCGTTGACAAGGTTTCCTGGGAAATGGTTGAAGACAAAGATCACATTAACATCTAGGGTACAAATACCACACAGTCTGATCCCTGTGGTGTCTTATTACCTCGTAAACACCTTGCCTCTGACAGGCAGGACTTGTCCTCTGTTCTTATCTTTTTTCCTTTAACATTGACTGCCCTCACCACCTGCAAAAGGAACACCTGAAAAAGATTAATTATTAATTTCCAAAAAAAAAAATCCCTTCAAAAGTCAATGTAGGTGGGGGAAAACCCCAGTAACTGGTTGTATAGTCACACATGACATGGACTTGATCATTTTATGTATTCTTTTTTCTGTCTGAAAAACTAAACGGCAATTCAATTTTATGACATCTGAGATATAAATGCATATGAGTTTAAGATGTGCTGGTGTTAAAATATTTATTGGTTAAATCTGACAGTCATATTTTTAGTCCTATCTCCAAAGACCTGTGAAGTGTGTATTATTAAATGAAATCTACATAGAGAAGTTTTGTTCTCAGAATACATAATTGCCTATTCAGTCTCTTTGCACATACCTGTTTTAAGCTAAAGAATTTCAATGGCTTCTGGATTTTCAACTATTTTTAAAAAATGTCTGTGGAATTGAGTATGCAATAAACCACTATGATTGACAGTTTTGGCATTTCACAGAGGTGAACCTCTAGCACTAACTATGGGACTGAAGAACTTCAACATGAGATACCAAGCCTGTCAGAAATTATGTTTTCTATTTTTTCAAACAAAATATCAGGTCACTTTGGCCCACATGCTCCTTCAAGTAGCTGTAAAAATGACTTGAAGATTATCACCTATCAAATATTTATAGTATGGGTATTTGGGATCTTTGCAAGCTCCAAAGAATGTACTACATTTGACAAATATTTTAAGTGCCTAAAATGTACAAGATACTGCCCTAGTCTCTGTCAAGATAAAGCAAGCAACTGACAAGAGCTGATATTTACTGGTGCTTTGTGCAGGGCACTGTTCTAAGTACATCATGGGTATTAATTCATTTAATGTGCCCCACAGCCCTATAAGAAGGTGGTATTATTTCTCCCATTTATAAGATATGAAAACAAAGCCCAAAGAGGAAAATATTTGCGATTTCGTGACGACCACTATCACGAACTCTGCTCTGTCCAGTCCATCCTGCAAACCACTCAGATTTAACTTAATAACCATTATAGTAACTAGCTCCACCTTGGTCTTACTAAAAGTACATCTCACCTCCATTTTTCCTCTTCTTATTTTCTATTTTTAGTATAGATATTTCACCTCATATAGTTTGAAACTAAAGATGAAATAGGTGATAGATATTTCTGTGCCTCCAGAAAGTAGGCATAGAGGGAACTTTCCTCAACATAATAAAGGCCATATATGACAAACCCACAGCCAACATCATCCTCAATGGTGAAAACTGAAAGCATTTCCACTAAGATCAGGAACAAGACAAGGCTGCCCACTCTCACCACTCTTATTCAACATAGTTTTGGAAGTTTTAGCCACAGCAATCAAAGAAGAAAAGGAAATAAAAGGAATCCAAATCAGAAAAGAAGAAGTAAAGCTGTCACTGATTGCAGATGACATGATACTATACATAGAGAATCCTAAAGATGCCACCAGAAAACTACTAGAGCTAATCAATGAATTTGGTAAACTAGCAGGATACAAAATTAATGCACAGAAATCTCTGGCATTCCTATACACTAATGATGAAAAATCTGAAAGTGAAATTAAGAAAACACCCTCATTTACCATTGCAACAAAAAGAATAAAATATCTAGGAATAAACCTACCTAAGGAGACAAAAGACCTGTATGCAGAAAATAAGACACTGATGAAAGAAATTAAAGATGATACAAATGGAGAGATATACCATGTTCTTGGATTGGAAGAATCAACATTGTGAAAAGAACTCTACTACCCAGAGCAATCTACAGATTCAATGCAATCCCTATCAAACTACCACTGGCATTTTTCACAGAACTAGAACAAAAAATTTCACAATTTGTATGGAAACACAAAAGACCCCGAATAGCCAAAGCAATCTTGAGAATGAAAAATGGAGCTGGAGGAATCAGGCTCCCTGACTTCAGACTATACTACAAAGCTACAGAAATCAAGACAGTATGGTACTGGCACAAAAACAGAAAGATAGATCAATGGAACAGGATAGAAAGCCCAGAGATAAACCCACGCACATATGGTTACCTTATCTTTGATAAAGAGGCAGGAATGTACAGTGTAGAAAGGACAGGCTCTTCAATAAGTGGTGCTGGGAAAACTGGACAGGTACATTTAAAAGTATGAGATTAGGGCTTCCCTCGTGGCGCAGTGGTTGAGAATCTGCCTGCCGATGCAGGGGACACGGGTTTGAGCCCTGGTCTGGGAAGATCCCACATGCTACGGAGCAACTAGGCCCGTGAGCCACAAGTACTGAGCCTGCGCGTCTGGAGCCTGTGCTCCACAACAAGAGAGGCTGCAACAGTGAGAGGCCTGCGCACCGCGATGAAGAGTGGCCCCCGCTTGCCGCACTAGAGAAAGCCCTTGCACAGAAATGAAGACCCAACACAGACCAAAAAAAAAATAATTAATTAATTAAAAGTATGAGATTAGATCACTCCCTAACACCATACACAAAAATAAGCTCAAAATGGATTAAAGACCTAAATGTAAGGCCTGAAACTATCAAACTCTTAGAGGAAAACATAGGCAGAACACTCTATGACATAAATCACAGCAAGATCCTTTTTGACCCACCTCCTAGAGAAATGGAAATAAAAACAAAAATAAACAAATGGGACCTAATGAAACTTCAGAGCTTTTGCACAGCAAAGGAAACCATAAACAAGACCAAAAGACAACCTTCAGAATGGGAGAAAATATTTGCAAATGAAGCAACTGACAAAGGATTAATCTCCAAAATTTACAAGCAGCTCATGCAGCTCAATAACAAAAAAACAAACAACCCAATCCAAAAATGGGCAGAAGACATAAATAGACATTTCTCCAAAGAAGATATACAGAGTGCCAACAAACACATGAAAGAATGCTCAACATCATTAATCATTAGAGAAATGCAAATCAAAACTACAATGAGATATCATCTCACACCAGTCAGAATGGCCATCATCAAAAAATCTAGAAACAATAAATGCTGGAGAGGGTGTGGAGAAAAGGGAACACTCTTGCACTGCTGGTGGGAATGTGAATTGGTACAGCCACTATGGAGAACAGTATGGAGGTTCCTTAAAAATCTACAAATAGAACTACCATATGACCCAGCAATCCCACTACTGGGCATATACCCTGAGAAAACCATAATTCAGAAAGAGTCATGTACCAAAATGTTCATTGCAGCTCTATTTACAATAGCCAGGAGATGGAAACAACCTAAGTGTCCATCATCGGATGAATGGATAAAGATGTGGCACATATATACAATGGAATATTCCTCAGTCATAAAAAGAAAGGAAATTGAGTTATTTGTAGTGAGGTGGATGGACCTAGAGTCTGTCATACAGAGTGAAGTCAGAAAGAGAAAGACAAATACCGTATGCTAACACATATATATGAAATCTAAGAAAAAAAATGTCATGAATAACCTAGGAATAAAGGAATAACCAGGAATAAAGACACAGACCTACTAGAGAATGGACTTGAGGATATGGGGAGCGGGAAGGGTAAGCTGTGACAAAGTGAGAGAGTGGCATGGACATATATACACTACCAAACGTAAAATAGATAGCTAGTGGGAAGCAGCCCCATAGCACAGGGAGATCAACTCGGAGCTTTGTGACCACCTAGAGGGGTGGGATAGGGAGGGTGGGAGGGAGGGAGACGCAAGAGGGAAGAAATATGGGAACATATGTATATGTATAACTGATTCACTTTGTTATAAAGCAGAAACTAACACACAATTGTAAAGCAATTATACTCCAATAAAGATGAAAAAAAAATTATACCTCAATAAAGCCATTGAAATTAAAAAAAGAAGATTTTCCAACGGCCAAAGCTGAAACAATATGAGCAATGTAATAAATAATGATAATATTAGATTGTAATTCAAAGAATAAAACAAATCTCTGTAAGTCCACACTGCTACAATAAATGATTGAATAAAAAAAAAAAAAAGCCAAGGGGTCTGTCCTGCTGTCTTTGTGGTCCTTTCCAGTGTTTTACATGGTAATGTTCAAACTGGCCGCAACAACGAGGCCGTTATAGTTGCTCTACCCTTTGTCTGCTGACCACTATTACTCTTAAAAATTATTTTCAAATAAATTCCAATGTGCTACCGAACTTTGGTTAATCAATTTTCTGTTATATTTTTACCAGCACATAAGGTAAAGGGATTAGAAAAGGGACAAAGTGAGTTGGAGCCCCTCCCTTTAAAAATGCAGTGCAGTCACAACTTGCCTACACCATTACCCTCTGAAATCCTATCCAGTCTCAAAATTTTGAATATTAATTATTTTATCCAGTACTTTATATTCCCAACATATTTTACAATCACATTTAGTTAATCCTCACAAAATCCCATTGACGCATGCTAGTGTTAATATTCTCCTTTCATAGGTAGAGAAATCAAAGTTCAGAAACATTAAAAAACTTGTGATTGAGCAAGCCAGTTGAAAAGTGAGATTGAAAGTCTATGTGACCACTTTTTTTCCTGCAGCTCACTGCCCTCCCTAAGAAATTCTCATGTTAAAGTGCTGCACAGGACAAGTTTTCATTCCTGTAACTCCAGGGCCTTACTGAGGCAAAAATCTTTATATTTGGTAATAGGTCCACTAAGTAATCGAAGACAGAATTTTAAAAAGGTTACTCAAGTTCTCTGCAATTCAAGCATCTTTGTAAAAAAGTACTGATCCAGAAAACTGAGAGACTGGGTCTAAAATAATTCCTGAATCACACACTGCTTCATATTGTTGAAGTGGTAAGAAACAGAAAGCCAAATGACGGGCGCAGGCCAAGGAAAAATTTGTAGAAGTGTGCAGTGAAGTCAATTTTCCCTGTTTTGCCGTATTTTCCTGTTTCTTCCCTTTCAACTGTATCAGTGTTTAACCAATAAAATTTATTTATTCAACATACGGTTACTGGCAGCCTATTATGGGTCAGGCACTTCATGGAATACTGGAAATATACAAGGATGAATAATAAATACACATTTCAGCCCTGTGGTTCACAGCTTAGTAGGGGAGATAGATACATAAACAAATAGTTCAGACTACAGTGTGCTACATACTGGTGCTGAGTGGGAAGCAAAGTGGGGTGAGAACACAGAGGAAGTACCAATTAACTGACTAGAGGAAGGAGGGGATGCCTGCAATAGAAGCTCCCCTCAGCTAGGTCTTAAGTGAGTGTGTAGGAGTTTGCCAAGGAGAGGACACAGCACATTAAAGGGAAAAAAGAAAAAGTGGCATTCTTTCTAAGGATGCTTAATTACATTCTAACAGGATTCCAAATCATAACTAGAAAGAGCAAGCAGTATTTTCCTAATCTGGGCCTTCTCTGCTACTTTCTCTGAATTGCAATCTATATTCAGCAGCTCATTATACATTTTCTATTCCACAGCTTAAGTCTAAGAAGTAAGGGACCACAGAAACATAGTATGGTGAAAAGACGGGTAGTTTTGAAGTTGGGAACCTCGAATTCAAGGTCATCAGTTGGGGGAAAAAACGAGGGAGAAAAGAAAAGAGAGAGAGAGAGAGGACATAGAAGGAGAAAGAGAGACAAGCAGCAACTGGCATTGGTATTTATAAAACAGTTCTCTTGGATATGGTCACATTTGGACTGGGCCTTATGAGGTTATTGTATCAAATGGATTAACAATTGTGAAAGAGCTTTGTAAAATGAAGAAACTATACAAATAATTGCCATTATTATTGAGAGTGAGCTTCAGCCTGTAATAGAGATAGGTCCCATTCTTGCTGGGTTCGAAGGCAGGCGTGCTCTAGAGCTGCCATATCTGAAGGGAAAACAGAGATGAGAGGTCTGGGAAGATCTGAAAGGCTGTATGTGTGCACGGGGTGTGGCCTCCTTCGGCTCTGTTGCATTGCAGAGAGAATTTCCTGTGCCAGCTCAGCCATAGCCTGCCTTTCCTGCAGGATATCAAGCTCCAAGTTTACAGTTCCTATCAGGGAGTCTCTTTGTTTGAACAAAGCCTCATTTGTTAGGAAGTGTCACAGATCAGCATGTATCAGATGCAAGATTGAATGTCCCTCAAGCACAAAGACGTGCAAAGCTATGCCAGGATACCAGCAATGGGGCTTTTCACCATGAGAAAACAGATGGTCAGAGTGAAAAAGGCTAGTCTTTATGGAAAAGAAATTCTTCCAACCCACCCCCACCCCCAGGCCCTACTTCCCACTTCACCCCCCTTCCCCCTGCTCTTCTTTCACTCCACCGCACTGACAGGGAAACATTCGATATGCTGCAACATCATCTGATGTTTGTGTCTCTTTAATTAAACCAAGAGATCTGGAATAGGGACGCCCTTGTCTTTGTGGAGAAATGATTTCAAAAAGAAGATAATAGAACCTCTTTTTCTGCAGGCTTTCAAGAGGCTTGTGTGTAATTTGTCCTTTGCAAGAGCAATCAAAGATAACCGGTACGCAATTGATTAGGGGCTTTGTGTCCTTTTAATTACTTGTTTCTACACACTGGTTTAGTTACATGCTGAAAGCAGATCCGTCTGAGTTCTCTCTAAGCTGTAGTGCTTTCTTTTGCTTACATGGTTTAATAATAAAGCTATTAGTAAGCCACCACCAGGTAGAACAATCCTATCGGATTGGGATAGATCTTGAATCTTGCCTTTCTTTATTCTTCCAATAGGCTATTAGATGTTTTTATGGAAAACAAGGTTAAAGAATGCTACATCATTGCTTAACTATACAAAAATATTCTGCAATTTCAGGAGGGTACAGACTGCCTTATTCCCAAAGTAGAGTTCACAAGGACAGAAGGATTAGAACTTATACAGCATGTTTTCAGTTCTTTTTAATTGACAAAGATAAGACTACATTTTTTTCTTTCTTTTTACTGAACACTATCTATCAACTGATATAGCCAAATTCCCTTGAAAAAACATAGGAAAAAATTCTTAAGGTTAGCACAATATATAGACCAGATTTTTTATTGTTTGTATTCCATGTACTGAAAATGCTGTCAAATCAGTAAATACCAGATGAAAATATAGGAACAATTTTATTTCTATTTTATGTTCTCCACCTAGAAGTTGAGAAAGGTACAAAAGGAGCTTTCCAATGACAGAAAACCGATTAAATTTCTATGCCACTATTTACTTACCTGCTACTAATTTATGCCCTAGAGAGAAAGAAAAGCTAAAAGTTGTAACCATGTAAAAGAATCCCATCTAATTTCAATATGTCAATTCTGTGACTACAGCTGCTGAGATAGGAAATGAATGGAAAGCTTAGCAAAATGTGTGATTCTCCACTAAGGACACTATATTCAGGGGCCTAGCCTCTTGTTTTATCAAATCTCTGTAGATGTGAGCTCCCTGCAAATGGCGAAACTACCCAACACCCTGGGAAAACCTCTAAGCCTGGATCCCCACCCACCTGCCAGCTCGCAGATCCTTTAAGCATCACTTCTGCTGTGGCATTAGATTCCCCTTCCTTCCCAGAAATGCTCTCTACCTTGCAGGCAGGTATCTGTCTATGAAGTATCCAATGTGCCCTCAGCAACATGGGAAATATAGAAATTTACTTTCTTTGAAATATGGTTTCTTCTGACAAAGAGCTTGTAGTCTAGGCAAGGAAACGAGTCTTGAACAAGTGAAACAGTCAATGAACAATGAACATGTGCCATATGATCCTGCAGTCCCACTCCTGGGCATATATATACCCAGAGAAAACTATAATTTGAAAAGACACATGCACTCCGGTGTTAACTACAGCACTATTTACAATAGCCAAGACATGGAAATAACCTAAATGTCCATCGACAGGTGAATGGATAAAGAAGATGTAATATATATACACAATGGAATATTACTCAGCCATTAAAAAAAATGACATAATGCCATTTGTGGCAACATGGATGGACCTAGAGATTATCATACCAAGTAAAGTAAGTCAGAAGGAGAAAGACAAATACCATATGATATCATTTATATGTGGAATATAAAATATGACAGAAATGAACTTATCTATGAAACAGAACAGACTCACAGATATAGAGAACATACTTGTGGTTGCCAAGGGGTTGGGGGGGAGGGATGGATTAGGAGTCTGGATTAGCAGATGCAAACTATTATATATAGAATGGATAGACAACAAGGTCCTTACTGTATAGCACAGGGAATTATATTCAATATCCTGTGGTAAACCATAATGGAAAAGAATATGAAAAAGAACATATATATGAATCACTTTGCTGTATTGTAGAAATCAACACAACATTGTAAAGCAATTATACTTCAATAAAATAAATTTTAAAGAAGTGAACATGATGAGTTCTAACTTAAAAGAGAAGGAAACCAATATACAAAGAGCAGACAGATGAGACCTCATGGACTAGGTGGGACGTAAGCTGTGCTGAAGCCTAAATGGGTATAGAGCAGATTGGGAAAGGCAAAGAAAAGAAGAGAAAGCATTCTAGCATGGCTTCATGAGGCACTGATGAGCAGAGCAGGAGGTATGAATAGGAAGAAGTGGAAAAGTAAGAAGCATGGATGAGATCAGGCTGATTACAAAAATTGAAAAGTCAGACATTTGTTTTTTTAAACCAGTAATTCTTCATTGCTTTCTGTGTGATAAGTGTTGAACTAAGTACTGGAGGTTAGAAAAGGAGTAAGATACAGTCTCTGCCCCCATGAAAATCAGCATCAGATGGAAAATACAAACTCAGCCTATCAACTGTCATAAATTACCATGTATCTATATGCCATTCTAGCAGATTTTCATAGTTACATTAATAAAATAATACTGTTTATTTGATGTTTATCTTATGTCCAATTTAATGGATTAGCTTCCTGATAGCTATAACACAGAAATATGTTATGCTCCTCCATGTTGATAATTAGTACTATTTCATGAATCTTACCGTGTTTCTCTCTTGTTCCCCTTTCCAACTGCTTCCTTACCTCAGCATTTTCTGTCTCCATTATCACAGAATTTCATTTAGCTTTTATTTGATCTCTTCTCTGATGTTTTACATTATCAGAGTTCTTCCACAAGGTTCAGCCATTTGTGCATTTCCTAAAACAATTAAAGATTTTATTACACACACACACACACACACACACACACACACACACACACACGAGATTCTTAGAATGCTGGAGTGTTGATGTGATAACCACAGTAATCTGACCTTTGGGAAAACATACCTAAGCATTATAAACGCACAATTTAATGAAATATATGTCTAAGAACTGCATTTATATAGTTCTATAATAGAATTATGAGTTATGTACTGTGAGAGTACAGAAGGGGGGGCAACTAGCAAGTAAGTACATGGAGGTAAATTTGATATAGATATACTTCTTTGGGTGCAAAATGAGTGTTCATATAATATAACCTAAAAACGGATACTATAAATTCCCTATCTTGTCTGCTTCTCTTCCTTTGATGTATCTTCTTCTAAATTATTTAGAAATGCAGCATTTATGAATTCCTTCTCTTGCAAATGCCTGCCCTACAGAACATGCATTGTCAGTGGGCTCTGATGCAAATCGCTTCACAGCAGAAACCACTCTGCCATTATACTCTAATTTGCAGCCAAGCTGGCTTTCAGCTGGTCCCTTGTCCTTGGACTATCATTCACTGTCAGGGCCTCTCCAGGGTGTACCAGCTGTTCTCTTAACGGAGAGAAAGAGGGAAGTAGTCATATGTCACTGATTCCAAAAAAAAGCCTGCCTTGACTACGATGGTTCCTCCTTGGTTCCAGGACTGGTCATCATGTATTTAGGATCAGGGCCACCTCTGGGCAAACTTGTGAAGTACATAATATTTTCCTTAGTTAACATCTGTTTTCCCTTGGCCACTACTCTTTCCTAGGCCTCGGGCTGGACTTGGCCATTCCAGAACTTATTCAGGCTACCCTGTCTGGATAAGGATTCAATCTGTAGAACGGTGATTTTCAATTGAAGGGCTAATACTCATCCCCAAAATATACTTCACTTGAGTGCATGTGTACATATAAATACAAATGTAAAATTTTGCATCCAATTTCAGGTAATTTATAAATTCTCCCTGAAGCCAGCCTAGGATAAGAACTGCTGTCTCAGCCTTCTTTTCTCTGTTTTCTCTTTCTTTCTTTTCTCTCTCCATTCTTTTTTCCATTTTGTCACATCTCATTCTCTGGTAAGAAAAAAACATTCCAATCTAAATCATAAGACAGTGTTCAAAAATATTTTTAATATATTTTTTAAAACCTTATTTGCTCCTTTAGAAAAGGGTAGTAAAATAACTGATAATAGAGCTGGTTAAAGCCAAACTTCAACTAAAAGGAACCATGGATTTATTTCTCTCACTCTGCTCACACAGCTACTGTTGAGACTTCAATAAACCTGTCTTGTGAAACTTTGGATATGGCACATAAGTCGTTCTGAAGAGAAATTTCATATTTTTCTTCTTTTTGAGGGTATTTAAATATCAATTTAGAGAGACTAATGGTTAAAATTTCCTTCCCTTTGGACTGAGCAATGGTGATTCAATTTTAACAGCTGCCGACTGCCTCCCAATGATTATGTTTTCAGGAAGCACCATTTGTTTTATAGCACAGCTGCAGGTGGTGCTTGCTCATCTATAGGGAGGATTCTACAACAGCCAACTTGGTATCATCTCTCCTCCTGGTAGCTTTCAAAATGTCTATGACCTTCTCCAGGAAAGGAAAAAAACAAGTTAGAAAGGTTAGTAAGAGTACATCATAGGTAAAATATGTGCAAAATCATTGAGAGCTAAAAGAAGTCTTTTAAAAAATACAATACTACATTGCCATTCCATTCCAGTATAACAAAAAGTAATAGGTATCTCATTTGAGTATTTTGTAAGATGGATTATCTCCAAAATTCTGATTAATTCCACTTGATAAAATATTTTAAGTGATCTTATCATTTCTGTACTAAACTTAAAAAAAAAAAAAGTTGAAAAAAATGAGCAATTGCATTGGGTGACATCTTAGCCGACTTTGGATCTTTGTTAGGATCTTGAAAATGATCAAGCTAGAAAAATCTTTCTAGGCCTTTGAGTGGAAATTTTTCAATGTATGAAGCAAGATCAGGCCATTGCTGGTGCTGTATTCTGAAGCAAAAATGACAAAAATGTGATGTATGCGCTACTATATCCCCCTTGGTGCCTATTTTAAACATTGCTAATTGATTATGACATATTTTTCTGCTTAGCCCAGGCACAATCTCAGAATCCTTCTGAACACAGTTATATTCATTCTCTACCAGTCGTTTGAAAGTGACAGATGAGATAAAGCTCATTCTCTATTTCTGTGCTAGATCATTGATAGAATCACTGAGCCGTTGCAAATGCAGTGGAACTACCTGATTGATATTGGATTGGGGACAGGGTCCAAAGTAACTGCTTCTCTCTACCATGTGACAGGGGCCAGATCCACAGCCTGTGGGCCAAATCTGACTGCCAACTGTTTTTGTAGATAAAAGTCTATCAGAAAAATGGCCACACCCATTTGTTCATGTATTATGCATGACTACTTTCCCTGCTTTGGATTACATAAAACAGTAATTCCACAAGATAGTTTAAGTTCTTTTCATTTTTATTCAAGAATGACAGGTATTCCAGAACTTTGGATTCTGATTTGTCACCTTGGAGATCATTATCTCCTCCAAGGACTCCAGAACTTTCTGTAATACAAGAAAGAACAAAACAAGAGCCTATGATTGACTTATAGATCCCAATGGCATTTGTATGTTGAAAGCCATGAAAGCATGCTCCTAGCACTGAAAGCAGAAATGCAGTGTGATGACAAAGCCAGGGTTCTATCCCCTTCCTATTTCCCCCTCTTCCCATCAGCTCCTTCCCCATCATGGAGATTCAAGCTTGGCTTGTACATGTTCCAGGAGACTTTTTCTAAGACAGAGAAAAATACTCCCTGGTGACTTCCCTGGTCAAACACCATACAAAACCCGTCTGCCATTCCTGTGTGCTGCTGTAATCGTTTGTTAATTGTCACAATGTTTTATGATGGCCTTTTTAAAACATCTTGTAGAAACTTATTTCCCTTTGTGTTCAACCAGTAGGCAGCGTTTTCTTTAGAGCTAAACAACATGAACCCAGTTCCCCTTCCCATGATCTATGACTTCTAAACCATTTCTAATAGAGTGTTTCCTAGCTCTCTGTGATTCCATCAATAAACTGTTACTATTTCCTTCCATCTTTCAATGTAGCATCCTTCTGTCTAGATCTAGCAGTGGGAAAAAGAATGTAAGAGGGAAAAGTATAGGTGGAAAAAAAAAAAGAAAGAAAAAGTAAAGAAAGCTAGATATACGCTATGCTTGACTGCCTAAAAGAATACTGTGTGACCTTATCCTGGTATCTCATTGTGGTGGTTGAGATTAACCATCTATTTGATATTTAGGTCACTTGCATTAGAGAAAAAAGAAAGAAAGAAAAAAAAATTATAATTCTTTTGTCTTCAGTTCCTATTTTAGTACAACTATGCATACTTTTACACTTGGTAATTGATAACCTTAAACTGTTAGATGGTTTTAATGGAAAACTGGATCTATTTAAAAAACAAGTCTATCCTTGCAAATAGCAATACCACCAGCTTGAGGCTTTCTGCATTAAGTGACTTGTATTCACAAAGCAATGCCTTCAGCTAGATGAGTTGTTTACTTTTGGGTATTCAATCCCTGCAATTCTTGTTCAGGAAAAAGAAAAAGACCACAAATCAAGGTAAATAGAGAAGAAAAAAAAAAAAAGAAAAGAACCAAAAAAAGAAAATGACTCTAATGTGCTGAAGACTTCTGTGTGAAATCCTCATCAGCTTTTCCAGTCACTCTGAATTAAGCAAGTGGTGCGTGACATGTACCGAAGTTGGATCAGCAGTACAAGCTGTACAGATGTGCCCATCTGGTACGCAGGTGTTTGCACAGATATTCCCCAGCCAAACTTCCAGGGGGTAGCATTTTTGTGGAGCTGGCTCCACACTAGGACAGAGAAAGAGAGGGGGACCACCCACCGATAATAAATGGTGCCACTTTTGGTTGACCACGTACCCTCAAAGAATTGTTCTTAAATTTCATAGGCATCAAGATCTCTTGAGACACTTTATAAAAATGCAGAATCGGGCTTCCCTGGTGACGCAGTGGTTGAGAGTCTGCCTGCCGATGCAGGGGACACGGGTTCATGCCCCGGTCTGGGAAGATCCCACATGCTGCAGAGCGGCTGGGCCCGTGAGCCATGGCTGCTGAGCCTGCGCGTCCGGAGCCTGTGCTCCGCAACGGGAGAGGCCACAGCAGTAAGAAGCCCACGTATTGCAAAAAAATAAATTAATTTAAAAAATGCAGAATCCTGAGCCTTTCCCCAAGATATTTACTTTCAATATACACCTATGGTATGTTCCAGAAACCTGCTTTCAACAAACATTCTAGGTTATTTTAATATAATTGTTCCTTAGTCTGTACTTTGAGAAATACTACCTTAAGACACAGAATAAAATGGATAAAGAACATCTAGAAAATAAAAGATACTTTTATCCTATAAAGTTTGCAGCCATTCTCTCATTATGTGAATACTGCCTATATAATGCCTACAAGCATTCACAAACATATTAGAATATTTAACCAGAAAACCAGAAAAAAGTGTTTGTCCACACAAACTCTGGATATTATGAAACCTTTTAAAAATAATGTGTGTCCTTATTTATTAGGTCCTATACCTATAAAGGGAAACTAAGCACAACTCAAGTTTGGAATGCCAGTGATACCTAGGTACCAAGGGCAGTGGCCTTAAACCCTATCATGAGCCTTTGCCCAATTTCACGTGATTCTTTTGACAACTGGTAATATATCCTAGGTACTAGGGTTCATTGTCTTTTCTTTGACTACTATCAAATATGAACATATATCCCCTAAAAATTATTCTCTGAAATAGCTCTCGGCAACCAGGAACCACTCACCTACTCACTATCCGAAGACTGGGAAACAGAAAGAAAAGATAGACATAGAAACATTCAAGAGCCAGATCATATAAGTAAATTTGGATCATGTTGAATTTAGACTTTCTTTAGTAGGGGATGGGAAGTCATTGAAGCATTTTGATTAGAGGAACGTCATGATCACAGTTATTTCATGGATTTCACATAGGCTATACATTTTAATAGTTTTGTAATAATGTATATGAACAGATTCTGATGAAAATAAAAAGGATATGTATTAATAAGATATTGATATGATAAAATTACAAGTCATTAATTATTCAGACATCAATATACTTCTCCCTCATCTAAAGTAAAGAAAAAACCAGAGAGGCTTCCCTGGTGGCACAGTGTTTAAGAATCCGCCTGCCAATGCAAGGGACACGGGTTCGAGCCCTGGTCCGGGAAGATCCCACATGCTGCGGAACAACTAAGCCCACAAGTCACAACTACTGAGCCTGCATTCTAGAGCCCACGAGCCACAACTACTGAGCCTGCGTGCCACAACTACTGAAGCCCGCGTGCCTAGAGCCCGTGCTCCACAAGAGAAGCCACTGCAATGAGAAGCCCGCGCACTGCAACGAAGAGTAGCCTTCACTCACTGCAACTAGAGAAAGCCCGCGCAACAAAGACCTAACGCAGCCAAAAATAAATTAATTAATTAATTAATTTTAAAAAAAAGAAAAAAACAGAATCTAGGACTTCTCATTAGCCTTAAGAATACATTTCTAAGAATAATGTCTACTCAATAAATATTTATTTCATGCCTATGCTATGTTAGGCACTATGCTGGGTGTTGAGGAGAAAAACAGGGAGGCTCTCCACTCTCAGGGTATTTACAGTCTACTGAGACAGACACTGAACAAATAATCAAACAAGCTGTGGGTTTTCCACACGGCTCTTTGCTATTCCTAGCAGTGTGATGCTTTGACTTCTTTTAAAATGGAAGGCTTTTCCCTATTCCACCTTTCTTAAGGACTCCTAAGCAATCATCAGAGGCCTTAAACTGCCTGCAGACCTATTTTGTGTGACCCACACAATGCTGAGGTCCACTATTTTTTATTTTGTTTTGTTTTTAATTTGAATTCACTGCCAACATAAAATATGAGCTTGTAATGTCTCTTGAACATTTGGCCCTACTGGGCCTCAGTTTCCACAAGGCAACAAGTGTCTGGAGCTGAGTAGCAGCTGCCCTTTTCAGAAGTAATGTGTTCCATCCATTTGGCCACTTTTAGGCCCAGTCCCTGTCACATCCTGACATGCAGACCATGAGTCTGCTGTCATTGATAATCTCCCTTGAGTTGCTGCTTTTCCTACTCCTGGCTTAGCTCACTCATTGGCATCACTTACCAGACTCTCCTGGACAGTCGAGTTTGCAATTGCCACTCTACAGAGAAAATCTCGGCAATCATTTTACAAAATCCTCTTCAATGCGTTCCTTACCCTGGTTCTTCTGCTCATCAAGTCACTAGACTAAGTAAATAATCAAATGTTCATCACTCATTTTATTTATTTAAATATTTCCTCAACTTTTCTTTTGAATTGTGCCTTTTCTTAGATCCATTTAGTCCAAGCCAACAAGATTACTCATTGGTTAGCCCCAAATATGACTTATTTTCTGTTCCATTATCATCCTACTAGAATCTCTCTATTTAGAACACATGCCAGCTCTCCAAACTCTGATTGTCCACTTGCATCTGTCCACAGGTCCAGTCCAAATCCCCTACCTTTTCCCTGAAGCCATCCAGACTTCCCTATGAGCTCCCACACATCTTACCTGAACCTCTGTAAAGCCCCTCGAGCTTTTTACCTCACAATACAGCTAGGTTTGAGCTCCTTGAAAGGAGGAATCCTGTCTAATCTATCTTCCTTCTCCCACTAACACAATGCCAAGCAGAAAACACTAATCATTTGTACAATAAATGAAGAGAGATTCTACTTGAAACCAAGTATAAGGAAGGAGCTGAATGTATTTAACTCCCTCTAGGATACTAATGGTTGTTTTCAATGCTCAAGCTGCACAGATGTGCACTTGTTTGGAGCCTTGTTTTGTGTTTGTTTGTGTTTGTTCTTTCTTATACGTGTGTCCAGTGGAAACATGCTCATTCATTCCATGTGTTTTGCCAGTTCCTTATTTAGTAACCTAGTCCAATAGCTTTTCTCCTTTTTTCTTATTAAAATGTTATGCAAAATAAATTTAATTCTTGCTTCTAGACTAGTGCCATGACAAAATTTGGGATTTATCTTGTTTTTACTTGACTGTAAACGCTTGAGGGCAAGAAAGCTTAGCCATCATGTCTTACATACTATGCAATAAATGTTTTTGGTAACAAGTGACTTTCATTTATTTTTAGAATCTGGACATTGAATTCTAGAGCCAGAATGTATCCTTGTAATTTTGGAATGGATGTTACTTTCTACCCATTGTAAAGGCAATATGCTTTCCTCTTAAATGAGAAAAGAAAAGCAAAATTTAAAAGTATTAAATTTCTTAAGCAAGTTTTCACACAGCTAGTTAGTGGAATCATCTGTAATATTTAAGTTGTGAATGGAATGAGCAGAAAATATAAGTGCATTTTGAAAAATGATCTTGTATACCCACCCACTGCTCTAGGCAAGGGTGTCCTGAAGTCACCAGTCATCCATTCAGCTTCTCAATTAGCACTTCTTGACAGCTATGTGCTAAAGCACCAGAAGTGCACCTACAAAACCTCCCTGCTTGCTACTTATCGGTTTCACTCCCAATGTCAAAGGAGATTAAGTTTTTCTTTTTATAAGGCAACCTTTCAATCACAATCTTGCCTCCAGCAATGTTGCGTCCATGCTCCTGGTCCATACCTTCTTCTGTTGTCAGCCTGATATTTTAAAATAAATAAAAATAAAATAAAAACAGTTCTCTTCTAGAGAGTAAAAGATTTCAGAGCCTAAAGAGCCCACAGGCAGATCACTTACAACTACCAAACTTAGTCATAGGGTCCAACTTGGCAAATTACAATGCACAAACCTGTTTTTTAGTTCCAACCTGTTTCATACACAAACTAGCCCAGCTATTTTCCTTATTCCCAGTTCCGTGGGGAAGCCAGATCCTTTCTGGCTGAATCCCAGAAAAAACGCCCTAAGCTCAAGGCACAGCTTCAGTTTTGGCATTGACTGGAAACACCTACGCTGGTAGCTTCTCCTTTCGTTGTTTCTGTCACGAGATCCTCTTGAGTGCCTGTCTTAAGCACACAGTCCAGGTGCTTTTCCACACAGTCCTTTTCCACCAATTCCTGTCCCCTTCTGCTCTTAATTCAAATCTCATTTCCTCTCTCTTTGCTGTTTCCAGGCAGATTCACTTGTTCTCTTTCTCTCCCAAACCTAGGCAATCACATTTTTTCCTGGTCTCATTTCCTGATGTCAGTCGGCCCCAACACCTCTTAATCTTCTGTCAATAGATGGGACACTCTTTTTGATTGGTGGCCAAACCCTTGTGGTTCTAATCTAGGGGATAAAGAGGTGAACAAAGGCTAAAAGGAATTTAGGAAGCATTGATGTACTTTGGGTGAGGAAAGTTAGCACAAAGTGGAACGGGGACAGAAATAAGCCACTAAGTTTAGAGTATTAGTTATTCAGGCTGTGTAAATAAAAAGCAGATTCTGAGGCAGTGTTTCTCAAAGTGTGGTTCAAGGGACTTGCCTGTCTCAGAATCATTTGTGCAAAGGTGTGGGTGGGAGATGGGGGAAGGTCGCTTGATCACGTCCTAGGCTCTACCCCATATTGAACTGAAATCTCTGACTATCTACTAAGAATATGAGTTTTTGATAAACTCCTAGTTCTTTTTCTAATGCACATTCAAATTTAAGAACACTGTACAGTTGTCTCTATTGTCCTTTAAAAGCAGTTATTCTTTATTGTGTGCTTGTTGGGTGTCTAATATTTAAGTTTTTTCTATACTCAGTACGGTATTTAACAGATGTTTTTATAGACACTGGAGATACAGCACAGAATGAATGGATAAGTTCCTTCATTGCGAATTTTACATTCTGGTGGGAAAACAGAGATCTGTGGTCATCACAACAAGAAAATAAAATGAAAATTGAAAACGAGTCCTAGCCACTTCCTGGGGAACAAAGATTACATACATATATACACAAGTGCATTAATACATATATATTTTATATGTATTTTTATATTCACATACAATAAGAAAACATAAAATAAAAAATTAATAGTATGATTAGTTTATATTCTTTTAATTTCCAGGAGTTACTTTAGAATATTACTACAGATTCTTCTGGAGTCTTTTTAGAATATAACTTTAAGGGCTTATGTATAGGCCATAAAGCGTATCTGTTTTTACTGAGAGAAAAATTTTAAATACAGAGAAGTGAGAGAAAAATTCTTAGTGATAGACATAAACCTTAATTCACCCCATCAGAAAAGCAGCACCAAGAGGAAGCCTGTGAGCCAGCAAACAGGCACCAAGGGCACGTACCCAGAGTATACACAGGCTGGATGTGTGCACATGGCTGCTCCCAGCATTCAAGCGAAACCTTTACTACCAAGCCACCCCTAGACTCACTTGAAATTGCTGGTTACACACTCCACATTTCACTGCTAATATACAGGAGAGTCACAAATGTATACTTTTCTTGATTTAAATAAAAATTAGTGTGGGGAGGAGGTGAAAAGCATAAAAGCATCTACGAAGCAAGCTGCCAGCTTCACTCACCTTCTTTGCTTTTGCACAAAGACATGTTTCATTTGGGAGTGTGAACACATGTGTGACCAACATGAAAGCTGAGGACTTTAAAATCAGCCAGCAATCCCTGGGCCATTTCAGCTGTGTTTCTACTTCACAGGGCCTCTTGGGGACTGCTGGGAGCAGGTGTGAAGTTCCAGGTTATTAACAAGTTAAGTCAGTGTTGTACATTTTGAGGAGTCTAATAGACTGGCCAATCTCAGTGAATATAGAGCAGCACTGCACTGGAAAGACACATAAAAAATTAAAATATGACCATTATTACTATTAGAAAAAGCACCTGTTGGATGTGTGCTATATTCCAGGCATTGTGCTAAGTGACTTAGAAGCCTCATCAGGTTTATTTAATTGTTTAGATAAATTAGTAAAGATTTTTTTTTTCTGGATAAGGAACATTGAGGTTATAGATGACTGTGAGAATCCAACTTGTATCAAAGAATCTCTGTGTTGTCTTCTCCATATGTTGGTTTAAATTCCTTGCTTTGCTTTGCCAACAGAGATTAAGATTTGGACCCTGCCTGTGTGCTGACTGTAGTGTAACCCATGAAGCTTGATTATCTATGAAAAGTTTTCAGAAGGCTATAATCTCCACCATGGCAAGTGGAATGTTAACATTTATTTTTACTGTCTTTTGAGACGGCACCAGAAGGAAGGAAACAGAACAAAAAGTATTAATGTGATATAGAATTTAAGAAACTATTTAGTCCAGGCCCATAAATTTTAGCTTAAAAAAAAAGAATGAGGACCAAAGACATAGTCTGATTTTGTACATTCTCCCATATTTCCTTTTGTATTCAGGCTTTTGCTCCAACCATATGGCTTTTGACGCATGGTTCCTAGTCAAATAGAGTTCATCTGATGTTTTCATCCTTTCTAGAACTTTTTGCCCATGTAGCCAGCTTGCAGGACTGAGGGACCAGACCAGCCACCAGTCTTTTGTAAATGACAGCCACCGAGGCATGCTCGGAACTACAAGTAATTATATCAATAATTGTGGCTGGATAGAATTGATTTTATAACTTGGAGGTGTTAAGTTTGGTTGCACTAAAATTGCATTACAGCCCTGAGATACAATGAAGGTTTACGACAAAAAGAAAATACACATAAATAATGACTCCGATTATTCTGATTCATGTTTATGTCAACTACATCCAAAGTAAAGCTTTTCCATTCACAAATGTTATGGGGAGAGAGAGAAGGGGGAATACAGACTGCTCACACGTGGATTTCTGATCATTTAGCTCACCATTGAAAGATGTATGAAGTCCTTTTCTTAAACCTCTCTCATTCCTTTTATAAACCAGGAGAGTGGTTCAAACCTACCTGCAGCAAGGAAAGTCAGAAAATCCAGCCAACGCCCACAAGGAGAGACAATGGAATTCATTCTGTGAAGACTCAGAGGAAACACTGAGTTATCTCCAAATATCTGAAGGACTATCATGGGGGGAAATCCAGACTTGTTCTTTTGTTCCTAAGGAACGATCATGATAAGAGTTCCAGTTAGTACTGAGTACCCACCAGTGTCAGGCACCATGCAAAAGCTTTAAATACATTATCTATAATTTTTATATCAGCCTCTAAGTTGGTAAGTTTATTCCATTTTATAAGCGGAACCAAGGCTGTGGGGCACAGAGTTGTTAAGATGCGTATCCAAAGTCACACTCTGAGTAACCGGAAGACACGGATTTTGACCCAGGTCTTTCTCTGCCTCAGTAAGCCATAGTTCCGTTCTTCCAGTTGCTCAGGACAAAACCCTTGCAGTCACCTTTGAGTCCTCTTTTTCTCTCACATCCTACATCTAATCCTTTAGCAGACTGTATTTGTACTACTTTAAAAATGTATTAAGAACTGGAACAGTTCTCAACCGCTCTGCTGTTTCCAGCCTGCTCTAAGCTCCCACTTCCCCCTGCACATCCAACCTGTGTTATTACTGGTACCTTCCTCTTTTCTTTTTTTTTTTTTTAACATCTTTATTGGAGTCTAATTGCTTTACAAACGTGTGTTAGTTTCTGCTTTATAACAAGTGAATCAGTTATACATATACACATGTCCCCATATCTCCTCCCTCTTGCGTCTCCCTCCCTCCCACCCTCCCTATCCCACCCCTCTAGGTGCTCACAAAGCACCGAGCTGATCTCCCTGTGCTATGCGGCTGTTTCCCACTAGCTATCTATTTTACGTTTGGTAGTGTATATATGTCCATGCCACTCTCTCACTTTGTCACAGCTTACCCTTCCCCCTCCCCATATTCTCAAGTCCATTCTCTAATAGGTCTGTGTCTTTATTCCCATCTTGCCCCTAGGTCCTTCATGACCTTTTTTTTTTTTCTTAGATTCCATATATATGTGTTAGCATATGGGATTTGTTTTTCTCTTTCTGACTTACCGCACTCTGTATGACAGATGCTAGGTCCATCCACCTCACTACAAATAACTCAATTTCGTATCTTTTTATGGCTGAGGAATATTCCACTGTATATATGTGCCACATCTTCTTTATCCATTCATCCAATGATGGACACTTAGGTTGCTTCCATGTCCTGATTATTGTAAATAGAGCTGCAATGAATATTTTGGTACATGACTCTTTTTGAATTATGGTTTTCTCAGGGTATATGCCCAGTAGTGGGATTGCTGGGTCATATGGTAGTTCTATTTGTAGTTTTTTAAGGAACCTCCATACTGTTCTTCATAGTGGCTGTATCAATTTACATTCTCACCAACAGTGCAAAGGGTTCCCTTTTCTCCACACCCTCTCCAGCATTTATTGTTTCTAGATTTTTTGATGATGGCCATTCTGACTGGTGTGAGATGATATCTCATTGTAGTTTTGATTTGCATTTCTCTAATGATTAATGATGTTGAGCATTCTTTCATGTGTTTGTTGGCACTCTGTATATCTTCTTTGGAGAAATGTCTATTTAGGTCTTCTGCCCCTTTTTGGATTGGGTTGTTTGTTTTTTTGTTACTGAGCTGCATGAGCTGCTTGTAAATTCTGGAGATTAATCCTTTGTCAGTTGCTTCATTTGCAAATATTTTCTCCCATTATGAGGGTTGTCTTTTGGTCTTGTTTATGGTTTCCTTTGCTGTGCAAAAGCTTTTAAGTTTCATTAGGTCCCATTTGTTTATTTTTGTTTTTATTTCCATTTCTCTAGGAGGTGGGTCAAAAAGGATCTTGCTGTGATTTATTCACAGAGTGTTCTGCCTATGTTTTCCTCTAAGAGTTTGATAGTTTCTGGTCTTACATTTAGGTCTTTAATCCATTTTGAGTTTATTTTTGTGTATGGTCTTAGGGAGTGATCTAATCTCATACTTTTACATGTACCTGTCCAGTTTTCCCAGCACCACTTATTGAAGAGCCTGTCCTTTCTCCACTGTACATTCCTGCCTCCTTTATCAAAGATAAGATGACCATATGTGCGTGGGTGTATCTCTGGGCTTTCTATCCTGTTCCATTGATCTATATTTCTGTTTTTGTGCCAGTACCATACTGTCTTGATTACTGTAGCTTTGTAGTATAGTCTGAAATCAGGGAGCCTGATTCCTCCAGCTCTGTTTTTCATTCTCAAGATTGCTTTGGCTATTCGGGGTCCTCTGTGTTTCCATACAAACTGTGAAATTTTTTGTTCTAGTTCTGTGAAAAATGCCAGTGGTAGTTTGATAGGGATTGCATTGAATCTGTAGATTGCTTTGGGTAGTAGAGTCATTTTCACAATGTTGATTCTTCCACTCCAAGAACATGGTATATCTCTCCATCTATTTGTATCATCTTTAATTTCTTTCATCAGTGTCTTATAATTTTCTGCATACAGGTCTTTTGTCTCCTTACGTAGGTTTATTCCTAGATATTTTATTCTTTCTGTTGCAATGGTAAATGGAAGTGTTTTCTTAATTTCACTTTCAGATTTTTCATCATTAGTGTATAGGAATGCCAGAGATTTCTGTGCATTAATTTTGTATCCTGCTACTTTACCAAATTCATTGATTAGCTCTAGTAGTTTTCTGGTAGCATCTTTAGGATTCTCTATGTATAGTGTCATGTCATCTGCAAACAGTGACAGCTTTACTTCTTCTTTTCTGATTTGGATTCCTTTTATTTCCTTTTCTTCTCTGATTGCTGTGGCTAAAACTTCCAAAACTGTGTTGAATAATAGTGGTGAGAGTGGGCAACCTTTTCTTGTTCCCAAATTAGTGGAAACGGTTTCAGTTTTTCACCATTGAGGATGATGTTGGCTGTGGGTTTGTCATATACGGCCCTTATTATGTTGAGGAAAGTTCCCTCTATGCCTACTTTCTGCAGGGTTTTTATCATAAATGGGTGTTGAATTTCGTCGAAAGCTTTCCCTGCATCTATTGAGATGATCATATGGTTTTTCTCCTTCAATTTCTTAATATGGTGTGTCACATTGGTTGATTTGCGTATATTGAAGAATCCTTGCATTTCTGGAATAAAATCCCACTTGTTCATGGTGTATGATCCTTTTAATGTGCTGTTGGATTCTGTTTGCTAGTATTTTGTTGAGAATTTTTGCATCTATGTTCATCAGTGATATTGGCCTGTAGTTTTCTTTCTTTATGACATCTTTGTCTGGTTTTGGTATCAGGGTGATGGTGGCTTTGTAGAATGAATTTGGGAGTGTTCCTCCCTCTGCTATATTTTGGAAGAGTTTGAGAAGGATAGGTGTTAGCTCTTCTCTAAATGTTTGATAGAATTCGCCTGTGAAGCCATCTGGTCCTGGGCTTTTGTTTGTTTGAAGACTTGTAATAGTTTTTATTTTAAAGTCTATCTTGTCTGATATGAGAATTGCTACTCCAGCTTTCTTTTGATTTCCATTTGTGTGGAATATCTGTTTCCATCCCCTCAGTTTCAGTCTGTATGTGTCCCTAGGTCTGAAGTGGGTCTCTTGTAGACAGCATATATACGGGTCTTGTTTTTGTATCCATTCAGCCAGTCTGTGTCTTTTGGTAGGAGCATTTAATCCATTTACATTTAAGTTAATTATTGATATGTATGTTCCTATTCCCATTTTCTTAATTGTTTTGGGTTTGTTATTGTAGGTCTTTTCCTTCTCTTGTGTTTCCTGCCTAGAGAAGTTCCTTTAGCATTTGTTGTAACGCTGGTTTGGTGGTGCTGAACTCTCTCATCTTTTGCTTGTCTGTAAAGGTTTTAATTTCTCCATCAAATCTGAATGAGATCCTTGCTTGGGTAGAGTAATCTTGGTTGTAGGTTTTTCTCCTTCATCACTTTAAATACCTCCTGCCAGTCCCTTCTGGCTTGCACAGTTTCTGCTGAAAGATCAGCTGTTAACCTTATGGGGATTCCCTTGTGTGTTATTTGTTGGTTTTCCCTTGCTGCTTTTAATATGTTTTCTTTGTATTTAATTTTTGATAGTTTGAATAATATGTGTCTTGGCGTATTTCTCCTTGGATTTATTGTGTATGGGACTCTCTACTTCCTGGACTTGATTAACTATTTCCTTTCCCATATTAGGGAAATTTTCAACTATAATCTCTTCAAATATTTTCTCAGTCCCTTTCTTTTTCTCTTTTTCTTCTGAGACCCCTATAATTCGAATGTTGATGCATTTAATGTTGTCTCAGAGGTCTCTGGGACTGTCAGTTGTTTTCATTCTCAGTCCTCAGTTGTTTTCATTCTTTTTTCTTTATTCTGCTCTGCAGTAGTTATTTCCACTATTTTATCTTCCAGGTCACTTGTCCGTTCTTCTGCATCAGTTATTCTGCTATTGATCCCTTCTAGAGAATTTTTAAATTTATTTATTGTGGTGTTCATCATTGTTTGTTTGCTCGTTAGTTCTTCTAGGTCCTTGTTAAACGTTTCTTGTATTTTCTCTATTTTATTTCCAAGATTTTGGATCATCTTTACTATCATTATTTTGAATTCTTTTTCAGGTAAACTCCCTATTTCCTCTTCATTTATTAGGTCTGTTGGGTTTTTACCTTGCTCCTTCATCTGCTGTGTGATTTTCTGTCTTCTCATTTTGCTTAACTTACTGTGTTTGGGGTCTCCTTTTTGCAGGCTGCAGGTTCGTAGCTCCCGTTGTTTTTGGTGTCTGTCCCCAGTGGCTAAGGTTGGTTCAGTGGGTTGTGTAGGCTTCCTGGTGGAGGGGACTAGTGCCTGTGTTCTGGTGGATGAGGCTGGATTGTATCTTTCTGGTGGGCAGGTCCATGTCTGGTGGTGTGTTTTGGGGTGTCTGTGGACTTATTATGATTTTAAGCAGCCTCTCTGCTAATGGATGGTGCTGTGTTCCTGTACTGCTAGTTGTTTGGTATAGGGTGTCCAGTACTGTAGCTTGCTGGTCGTTGAGTGAAGCTGGGTCTTGGCATTGAGATGGAGATCTCTGGGAGATTTTCGCCATTTGATATTACATGGTGCTGGGAGATGTCTTGTGGACCAGTGTCCTGAAGTTGGCTCTCCCACCTCAGAGACACAGCAGTTACTCCTGGCTGCAGTACCAAGAGCCTTTCATCCACAAGGCTCAGAATAAATGGGAGAAAAAATAAGAAAGAAGGTGGGGGAGGGAGGAAGGAAGGAGGGAAGGAAGGAAGAAAGAAAGGAGGATAAAATAAAATAAAGTAAAATAAAGTTATTAAAATAAAAAATAATCATTTAGAAAAAAATTTTTTAAAGTAAAAACTAATAACAAAAATGGATGGACAGAACCCTAGGATAAATGGTGAAAGCAAAACTATACAGACAAAATTGCACACAGAAGCATACACATACACACTCACAAAAAGAAAAAAAGGGGAAAAAATAATATATCTTTGCTCCCAAACTCCACCTCCTCAATTTGGGGTGATTCGTTGTCTATTCAGGTATTCCACAGATGCAGGGTATATCAAGTTGATTGTGGAGCTTTAATCTGCTGCTCCTGAGGCTGCTGGGAGAGATTTCCCTTTCTCCTCTTTGTTCTCACCGCTCCCAGGGCTCAGCTTTGGATTGGGCCCCGCCTCTGCGTGTAGGTCGCGTGAGGGCGTCTGTTCTTCGCTCAGACAGGATGGGGTTAAAGGAGCAGCTAATTCGGGGCCTCTGGCTTACTCAGGCCGGGGGCGGGGGAGGGCGGGGCGAGCCTGCGGCGGCAGAGGCCTGCGTGACGTTGCACCAGCCTGAGGAGCGCCGTGTGTGTTCCCGGGGAAGTTGTCACTGGATGACAGGAGCCTGGCAATGGCGGGCTGCACAGGCTCCCGGGAGGGGTGATGTGGAGAGTGACCCGTGTTTGCTCACAGGCTTCTTGGTGGCGGCAGCAGCAGCCTTAGCGTCTCATGCCCGTCTCTGGGGTCCGCGCTGATAGCCGCGGCTCGCGCCAGTCTCTGGAGCTCCTTTAAAAAGCAGCGCTCTTAATCCCTTCTTCTCGCGCACGAGGAAACAAAGAGGGACGAAAAAGTCTCTTTCCTCTTCGGCAGTTCCAGGCTTTTTCCCAGACTCCCTCCCGGCTAGCTGTGACGCACTAACCCCTTCAGGCTGTGTTCACGCTGCCAACCCCAGTCGTCTCCCTGCTATCCGACCTCCGAAGCCAGAGCTTCAGCTCCCAGCCCCCACCCGCCCCGCGGTGAGCAGACAAGCCTCTCGGGCTGGTGAGTGCTGGTCGGCAGCAATCCTCTGTGCGGGAATCTCCGCTTCGCCCTCCGCACCCCCGTGGCTGCGCTCTCCTCCTTTGCTCCCAAGCTCCCCTCCCCCCTCTGCCACCCGCAGTCTCCGCCAGTGAAGGGTTTTCCTAGTGTGTGGAAACCATTCCTCCTTCACAGCTCACTCCCACTGGTGCAGGTCCCGTCCCTATCCTTTTGTCTCTGTTTATTCTTTTTTCTTTTTCCCTACCCAGGTACGTGGGAGTTTCTTGCCTTTTGGGAGGTCTGAGGTCTTCTGCCAGCATTCAGTGGGTGTTCTATACGAGGAGTTCCACGTGTAGATGTATTCCTGATGTATCTATGCGGAGAAAGGTGATCTCCGCGTCTTACCCCTCCGCCATCTTGAAGCTCCTCCTGGAAGCTTTCTCTTAACTGCACTCCCTGCTTCTGCCCATGGCCCCTGCTGGTCTACATGTGACACAGCAGCCAGAATCCTCCTTGAAATGGTAAGTGCGAGTGCATCACTTCTCTGTTCAAAAATATCCAAGCTCAATATGGATGAAAGCCAAGGTTATAATTATAGTTGCCTGTATAAGACCACACCAGTCCCGTTGCTATTTCCCACCTCCTTGCCATTCTTCAAATCGCGGCTTGGGGGCTTTTGCACTTGCTGCACCGTCTACTTGGCATGCTTTTTCCAGAAATGTCTGTTGAGCTCAGGTCACTTCCACCTCCTTCAGGTCATTATTCAAAATGACGGTCTCAGCAAGGCTTTACTGACCACTCGATTTTAAGTTGCAACCTGCCTACTGAACTTTAATTTTTTTTTTCCATAGCACTTATTACCATCTAACAGACCAACTTTAAAATTTTTTTTTTTTTTTTTTTTTTTTTTTTTTTTTTTGCCTTTCAGATGTCTTCTCCTCTCCAAGAACAACATGAGTTCTTTGAGAGCAGGGTTTTGGGGGTTTTTTTTTTTCTGTTTACTTCTGTCTCTCTGGCACCTAAAACAGTGTCTGGTACCTACTAGGCATTCTATAAATGTCTGTTGA
Source organism: Aethalodelphis obliquidens (assembly GCF_003676395.1). NCBI lineage: Eukaryota > Metazoa > Chordata > Mammalia > Artiodactyla > Delphinidae > Aethalodelphis > Aethalodelphis obliquidens. The sequence goes on along the minus strand of NW_020837948.1, from coordinate 38,000,488 downwards.
ATAAATGACTATGTCTCAATGATGCCAAAATCAAATCTCAGAGACAGAGTTTTGGGTGAAGTAGAAAAGAATAGGTTTATTGCTTTGCCAGGCAAAGGGGGCCACAGCAGGCTCCTGCTCTCGAAAACTATGTGTCCCAACCCAGGAGGGTTTGATGAAGAGTTTTATGGCAGTGGTTCAAGGGTGGGGTTGCTGATAAGGTTAGGGTGTGGGCAGGGCCTTTAATCTCATCTCAGGTAATCTTCTTGATGAGTTTCTCTGGTTCCTTTAACCTGGCCTCAGGTGGTCTTCTCTGGTATGAAGAATGCTGACATCTTCTATTTGCTGCTTTTAATTTTATAAAGGGCTTAAAGACATTGTATTGTGTAACCTTTGAGGCAGAGCTAGGAGCTGCCCCAAGGCTGCACTATTGTTTCTTGGCTATTCCTCCCTTGACTCTGTATCCCTTCCCTTCCCGGATTAACAACTGTTCGAATCTGCACTTTGAAACTCAGGGAAGGTCATGGAGGCTGGAGTTTGTTCCCTACAAGAAACAGGGGACACGGAAAAGCCCCATCCCAGGAGCCCCACAGGGTCCTGCTCAGTTTCATTAACACCATGGGATCTTACTGACCCAATCTGGCATGAAGGAGACTAAGGCATCAGCATTATGGGAACACCAAATATCAGAGCCAAAAAACACATTCAGAATCATCTAATTCTCCAGTTAGGAGCAATGGGGGGACACTAAAGAGAGATTCAGAGATTTTCTCACAGTGGTTTCAAAAATGTAACAGAGCTCTGTGAACTCAAGTGGACTGCACAAACACACCTGGAAAGTAATGTGGGGAGGGCAAGGTGGTAAATTCCTAAACTTAAAAGAACCTCCCAGGCCTGGAATTCTGTGATTCTCAGGCATGTTTCACCTTGAGCTGGGCTCATGTCCTGAGGCCATAAAGTCTTCTCCAGGTGGAGGCTCTGAGCTGTGCTCCAGCAGATCTAGGGCGCAGCACCATCTGTTTCTACATAAGGGACACTGAGCATCTTCTCCTAGGATCAGACTAAAGGTAGGAGAAGGAGAGAATAAATATCCTCTTGTGGCCCAGGTCCTAGGAAATGGGGAAAGTCAGGAACAGAGTGAGTCTTTTGGGAGAGTCATAAGCAAGGCATCTGGGACAGCGAGTTTGCCTCTGTGGCAGACATCACTGCATTTTCTTGTCTCTGCATGAGGGTGAGCAGACCTTTATAGGAGACATAAAGAGCTCTGCAATCCCTGGAAGTGTCTGAAAGATTTGATAACTAATTCCTCCCCATATCTAGGACCTCGCAAATGATCTCAAATTTTCTGTACCGATGTAGTATAATAAAATGATGTTTTTCTTTACAATATATGGTTTTTTACCCAAGGTTTAGAAAATATTAAAACTTTGCCTTTGTTAATGAAGCAGCAGGATCACAACCTTTGCCCAAGAAACTCTATGCAACTCCAACTCTCAATTAAACAATTAAACGTTCTCATTTTTAACAGTCATGGCTATCTAAATTCAAAGACTTTTGCCAATGCAGAGAATACTAATTACATTGCCTCTAGTTCTGAACCGAAACAGAATTAAAATTCTTAAAATTATATTTCATTCCACACTACAGAAATTTCCTTTTGAAGTCGACATAACTAACACATTAAAATCTCCAGTGGAAGACTTCATTGGCTGTAAGATACAACCAGTTGATTTCAGAAGCCTTACAGTGGATGGCATTTTTATTGTTATATTTCTATACACTGGAGAAAAATTGTTCTTAAAACAACTTCAGTGTTCTCAGAATTGCTGATTTAATTACAATGTTTATTGTACCCAAAGGATCCACAAAGATGCAGTGTCTCTCATTTTCTTTTTCTCTTGTCTTTAAACCAACAATAAATTATCTCAAAGGCAACTCTGAACCTTGGATGAAAAAAGATAAAGTATGCACCTGGAACTGAATTTAGCAAGGAGCTGCATATATCAATGGATAATTATTATGAAATTATGCACTATAATAAGCTCTTTGTTATAAATAAATAAATGTTAAAGTATGAAACAAACAAACATTCCAAATGCCTATAAAACTGGCAATAAGCTGAGACTTAGAAGCATTTTGGATCCTTTGCTATCTTATTGTTTGGATGCTATAAAGTTTAAATTGAAGACCCTACCTACCAGGGAAAAAACATAATTCCATCTTTAGTTATAGACTTAATTGCTTTGAAGAGTCATGATCTCTGAATAAGACAATTAATAGAGAGTAGATACAATGTTTAATGGTTTAAGAGAGCTATTCCTTCATGATACACAGTAAATATTCATTGACCGTTTCTAGAATGAGAAATTACGTTATCTTTACTATTATTCTGCAAGACACTATTTTTTGTCAACTCTGACACACTGGCAACTTTCCACACAAGGACAAACTTGTGCATCCAGAAAGTTCAACCTGGAAAATTTTCAGAATGTTACTTTTGCACACATTTCTGGAAGACTAGTAACTCATTTCAGATCTAGAGAATGGACGTGACAGTATTAACAGAGACGAAAGATGACAGCGTGGCTTGGGTTTAAGGTTAACCCAACAGGAGAAGTCCCGAGGCACGGGTCCTAGTAAGGGTGGATATGACCCAAGCTAATGGCATTTGCTGTTGAAAGCTCACCCAGTCCAGAGCTCTGTGTGGCTTTCCAGGGAATAACACCTGGCTCTCCAGCAAAAGGGGAAGGAAAGGGGAGGACTATCTTTTACATCAACAAATCCATCATGGTAAATTTCTCCATACAGAGCACAGAAATAAAAGACATTTCATGTCCCTTTAGCTGAGACTTGAACAAAAGGAAGGGATGACAGCATCCAAGTGAAATGAGTCTAAAACATCTGCTAGAAGTTCCACTACTTGAACCTACATAGTTAAAACCTATGACTGTGACTATCACCAGCAGTCTTACCAAAATAATTGGGCACTTACTTTTACTTCAACCCAAGGTAACAGGAAATGGTTTCTAATTCTTCAGTGCTAGGTTTTTTGGTTGTTGGTTTTTAAAAAAAAAAATCAACCCCAGGAGATAGAAAAAATGCTGAAGACTTCCATGTAAATGATTCCCCGTATGTTTACATTTAACTGCCTTGTTGCATTCATCTAATGACTTTAGTCTGTTTTCCCTTTGCAAGCTCAGCATGGTTATAAATACAATAAAGAACAGCATTTCTTCCACCATCACCATTCCCAAAATAGGCTCAAACCAAACACACTGCAAAGATTACATCCCCCTTAAAGTTTTCTTACTACCCTGACTTTTTAAAAGACTATTTCTACTAATAAAAATTAGTGGCCACAATTTCCTGGATTAGCCACGTTGGAATGAATACCTCTCAAAGCAAATGGTATGTGTCTTCTCTCTTGTCAGTGCTTCGCTGGTTAGGTGCCTATTCCTTGAATGCTTTACCCAGAAACGGCTAATAAGGAGATCTGAAGCCTTGAGATTCCTTGCCAGCTCAGTCACCTGTTCCCTGTCATAATGAGTTGTCCTTTTGGTCTTCAGCTCGTTGCTTCTTGACAGCTTACTCATGTCATGCGAATACATTTTCAGAGTAATTGTAGGCAACTGAACCACATTTAATCTGTGAACATCACGTGTCTTAAACGATACTTATACAGAGAAAGCTAGACTATCTGACTTGTCAACGTTTGAGACATTTAATTAAACCAGTTCCTCACTTTGAAAATTGGTAAATTATGGGAAAGACTGAGCTTCCCAGTAGAAATACATCTTAAGGTGATTAAATAGCCTCAGTTGTAAACAAAAGCTCTAATTTTTAAAAAGAATGCCAGATAATATACATAGAAGGAGTGATAGAACTAATAAATTATCACTTTCTAAACTTTAGTGAAATTACTGATTTAGGCAAGAATTATCAAGTGATATTAAAACAGTAAGGTAAATATATGGAGGGATCAGACATTTGTGTAGTACCAAAGTAACAGCACACAGATTATTTTCTGGCAGCAGGGAGCAAACGTAATAACATAGTGGATGGTCAGGAAGGCATTAACATAATAGTCAGAGCAATGCAAATGATGGGAAACCAGGTATTATATGTCCCCTGACATAATGCAGTATGGAGTACAGCTAGTATATACTGCTACCAAAATATTTACTGTGATCTAATTGGGACTCTCCACAAGGATGCAAGACAAATCCAAAAATATGAAATATTCTACAGAACAAATGACCCTTTCTTTCTGTCAAGTCAGTGTCATGAAACAAAAAAACTCTTCTAAACTGAAAAGATTTAAATGACACAACCCCCAAATGCAATCCGTTATCCTGGATTAGATCCTGCTATGGACAAACCAACTAAAAAGGACATTTTAGGGACAATTTTAAGAAATGTGAATATAGAATAAGTATTAAATAATAATAAATAATTATTGTTAACTTTCTTAGGTATAATAATGCTATTTTGGTTATATGGGCAAACGTTCTCATTTTTTACAAATATATGCTGAAATATTTAGGAGGTAGGATATCACAATGTCTATAATTTTCCTTAAAATATGGCAGTATAGTAAAAATCAGTTGAAAAGAAGAAAACAATGAAACACTTTCTTCAGAATAAGTAAACACAAGTAGCAGATGATATCTTCAAATGAAATAATACTGGCTTAGAACTTACCACCAGAGCTGCCAAGTCTCTTCTACAGTGTTAATATTGCTTTAAAAGAATGATAAATTCTTTTCATAAAGTGGACATTTAGTCTTTTTAAAAATATTTATGTATTTTTATTTATTTTTTTGGCTGCGTCGGGTCTTAGGTGCAGTAATAAAATCCTCATTGCAGCATGCGGGATCTTTTGTTGTGGTGCGTGGGCTCCAGAGCACGTGGGCTCTGTAGATGAGGTGCGTGGGCTCAGTAATTGTGGCGTGCGGGCTTAGTTGCCCCACGACATGTGGGATCTTAGTTCCCCGATCATGGATCGAACCTGCATCCCCTGCATTGGAAGGTGGATTCTTTTTTTGTCTTTTTGTTTTTGCGGTACGCGGGCCTCTCACTGCTGTGGCCTCTCTCGTTGCGGAGCACAGGCTCCGGACGCGCAGGCCCAGCGGCCATGTCTCACGGGCCCAGCTGCTATGCGGCATGTGGGATCTTCCCGGACCGGGGCACGAACCCGTGTCCCCTGCATCGGCAGGCGGACTCCCAACCACTGTGCCACCAGGGAAGCCCGGAAGATGGATTCTTTACCACTGGGCCACTAGGGAAGTCCCTAGTCCTTCTTCTTTACCCACTGTTTTTCAAAAAAAGAACACTCCAGCAGGAAAACATTGTTTCCATTTTATTCCTTCCTGTATTTTAGGATAGTAGTTCTCAAAGGGTAGTCCTCAGAGAAGCAGCATAAGCATCACCTGGGAACTTGTCAGAAATGCAAATTATGAACCCTGACTCTAGGCCTAGAGGATCAGAAACTCTGAGGGTGAGGTTCAGAGAGCTGTGTATGTGAAGCCTTCCAAGTGATGCTGATGCACACAGAGGTTTGACAGCCCTTGTTCTAGAGCTCCTGTTTCTCCCTGTGTAATTCACTTTGTTATTGCTAAGCTGGCCTGTACACTAGAGATAGAATAAAGGAAGACTCAGAATTGTAGAATTGATATGTAGTTTTTATTCTTCTCTGTCAATGCCTTTAGCTGTGACATGAGAAAGTAAGAAAACAATACTTGTTATACTGGATGTTCCATTATGTTTATAACACAATATTTTGCAGCATTATTGAAAGCATTATTTTGGATACGTTCTGGGTAATCATTAGGATACTTTCCAGACTCCAGGAGAGCCCTCTACTGCAGATAAGATAGGGCGCATTTTGTGGCAATACTATAAATTATCCCTGCCCTCAAACACTTCACAAGATTCCAGCCAATGGGAACTTCCAGCATATCTATTTCCAGTGCTCCAATTCTCTAGCCGTCTGTCTTGTCTCCCCACTAAACAGTACATTTGGAAGGCTAGTGACCATGCCTAAATGCTGTAAAAACCCATTGCATCTCGTATATGACTTCTGGGTACTCAGCAAATGTGAGGTGCTATGATGCTGATGCATTCCTATTATCTGTGGGAAACCAGAGCCCCAAGCAATTCCACATCATTTACTAGTGTGCCGAGCTGAAAACCTAAATCAATGTGTCTGACTCTCCATGCAGTGCTTTGGCCCCTGGACTTCCCACCGACTGCAGAGAATGTGGAATATAGAATTATAGTCCAATCCTCATGTCAGGAGTTTAGGGACACATTTAGCTATTTGATGTTCATATAAGAGGCTTCCGAGACTAACTAAAGTCAGATATTATTCATGGTACCAAATGGTGTTATACAAGGTTTGTGTTAAAGCATGACCAGCCTGGTTCCTTATTCTGTTCTTTCAAGAATGAGAATCTTAGGCTCATTAAACCACAGGCACCAGTCCTTACTGCCTGGGAATTTTGTGATACTCTGCACAAACCCTTCTATGAGACCACCTGTGAAACAACATTTACTTTCCTGTGCATATCCTTCTGTTTAATCACAATTCATTGATGGCCAGAGACAGTAGTTAATGAGGACACTCACTATTGAGGGCAGGGACTTCCCTGGTGGTCCAGTGGTTAAGACTTTGCCTTCCAATGCTGGGGGGGTGGGGTGTGGATTCGATCCCTGGTAGGGGAGCTAGGATCCCATATGCCTTGCAGCCAAAAAACCAGAAACATAAAACAGAAGGAATTGTAACAAATTCAATAAAGACTTTAAAAAAAAACAAAAAAAAAAACATTGAGGTCAGATGTCAAGAGGGGCAAAAAGAAAAAGTAGATCAATGAAAATTCAACTCAAGTATGAATCGATGAGAAGGAAATAAGTAGATGAAACTTGAGAGAGAAGGCACCAGGGAAAGGATAGCAAAGGTAATGATGAACTACTACACCTGACAGAATCCACTGTTCAGTTGCCTTATTTTTACTCTTTAATCTTCTGTTCTCCAAACACACAGTTATGTAACCAATTATACTCTATCTGTCCCATACTATAAAACCTTATGAAATCTGTCCCCACCTCCTAAACATCTTCTCTCTATCTGAAATCATAAACTGCCTACAGAGGCAATCACTGTTTATATTTGCATATATGTAAATATGTATACATGTATTACACACACACACACACATACACACATTTATCACAAAGTTTAAAACACAACATTAGATCAGGTAGGTATGGATTTGAATCCCATCTTTGCAATTTACAAGCCCTATGATAGATGATAGGGAGTTACTTAATCCATGTAAACCTCAGCTCCTCCCTCTGTAAATGTGGATAACAATACTTCTATCAGTACTGATCCAAGAGTTCAATTAGATAATGTATGCTTAAAGATTTTCAAAGTTTCTAGTAAAATCAGTACTCAATAAAAGGTAATTATTGTTAATATTAGTATTTTATAATCCTCTCTGTCCATTAAAATTTCTCCACTTGCTTTCCTTGTTTCCCACATTACAAACATTAAGACCTTAATTTACTAATATTAAGCTTTTGTATACCACAAGAGTATAGAGACCATATTCTTGATTATTTTGTACATCTTTATTGCAGGGCATCACTAATTTTAAACTGTAAAAAATACCCCATTATAAATCACATACTTGCCCCTCTTGCCACATCTCTCAGTCACACTTAGCAATTTGACACTATTCTTCAGACAACATGCCTATGAATGAAAAGTTAGAACTGGTTGGGAGATTATTTGTCTGTTATCCACAGTGCAAAATGAATTAGGTGCATGGGTTGGCTGCAAATATAAACCAGAGAACAGTGTGTATGTGTGTGTGTGTGTGTGTGTGTGTGTGTGAGTGTGAGAGAGAGAGAGAGAGAGAGAGAGAGAGGGAGGGTAACAGAGAGAGAGAGACAAAGAAAGAGAAATGAGAGGGAAGGGCAGACAGACAGATTAAGAAAAAGAATCAATATCATAAATACCTTATACTTTGATAGTTTCAGCTAATATGTCATTAGTAGAATGAGTAAATATAAATTGTATTTACTTCATTTCTACAATAATGCTTGAAATAATTTTTCCATATATGTTTCTTCAAAGTGTTTCAAAAGTGACAGCAAAGGAAAGGGAAGGGAAGAGAAGGGAAGGGGAGGGGAGGAGAGGAGAGGAAAAGAGGGGAGGGGAGAGGAGGGGAGAGGAAGGAAGAATGAGTATTTCAATGTTCCTGGCCTTTCTTTCCTCCCCTTCTCCAAGAGGATCTTCTTTTTGCCTGCATGGTTTCTCACCTTCTTCTGTCCTCTGAGGACTGGAGATTATCCATGGTGATGCATACTCTCTGGAAGGGGTATGGAGAGACAGGAGGGTAGAGGCTATAAAATGGGGAGAAGAGGAGACTTAAAGGGCCAGGGAGAAGGTTGGGAGGGGAGTTTTTATCCAGAGCAAGGAAGAGACAGTCCTGTTGATTTTAGGGAGAGAGAGGAATAGAAACATCTATAAAAGGTTAAGGAAGTGGAGATAAGAAATGATTCTTCAAGAAATATCAGTAAACATCACATGTCTTCCTCACAGTATTTTGAGAAACTCAAGTTTTTTTTTTAATTGTTCTATTTTCAAAACTCCCTATTGTTGCAATGTGTTTCTTTGATCAAATACCCCTTTAAAACCAGGCTTCAGTGTGGTTGCACAATTTTAATAACTTCCTTTACTTTCACTTGACTGATCTGTAACTCCCCCCAATTCGATATTTCTGTTCACTGAATTTCCTAAAATGTGTTCTCTGTATTTGTCCTCACTCCACCATCCAACAAGTGAATGAACAATTCTCTTTTGTTGTTGTCTTGAAATCTAGGATGTCATCAGATAATTTGTAATCAGCTTCTCACTAAATTGAACAAGTTTAATATCTGCATGTGTGCTCATGCTCATGCATTCATGCTTGTGAGTGTGTGTCCATGGATGGGATAGTAAATTGGCACATAGCCACAGGAGGCCCCAGTCGAATGTGAAGAACTATTAAGGATCATTCACAATCAAGAGAAGTCTCAGCACTTTTCAAAGTAACACATTTGCAAACATGATTACTTGATTAATACAACAAATAAGAACAATGAGACAAGTAAAAGGTAGGTTGTGTAGTCCTGGGATTTCGTGAACCTAGCCTTGACAAAAGGAAGAAAAAGGCAGCAGAATCACTGAACAGTTTCCCATTAAATGGACTTTGTTATATAGATTTAGTTTGGCCACTAGTACATGCGTCTCAAAAATAACCACTCATCCTGGAAGAACGTGTGTGTGTGTCTGGGGGAGTGTAGAATCAACGTATTACAGGAAAACATATTGATTAAAAGCACTGGGCTTGAATCCTGGCCCTATTATGTAGTCAAATTATATAACATTATTAAATATATTAAGAACATTAATTTCAGATGGTTGTCATGAAGATTAAATGTAATATTTGTAAAAACCTTGACATGTTAACTGCACATAGAAAAGAAAAAAGTATCAACCACTAGCACTTGTATAGCACTGACTATGTGTCGAACGCTGGTGAGCTTGTATACATTAACATATTAAATCCTCACAACAAACTTACAAAGTGGATACCATTATTACCACTGTTTAACAGGAGGGAACTGAAGCATAAAGAGGTTAAGTAACTCTTCCAAAGCTATATTGTTACAATATGTTCGAGTTAGAGTTAAAACCCAGATTCACTGGTTCTAAAATCTGTGTACTAGATTGTCTTCTTAATAATAATAACATTATCATTAAAGTGTGAAAGAAAAAGGTATGTGCTAACATGGAAGCCAGTTTCCTGAACTCTGCAGCTATATACATACATATATGCTGAAGAACTGGATCTTGCACCAAATTGCCTTAGAAACAGTCTGGTCTATTTTTCTTTATGATGGCCCCATAAACTACTAGTGTAGGGTGCTGAAGTCTTATCGCACGCAGACAAAACTGTCTCATTTTTAGGTTGTAGTTAATAGTCCTTGAGCCGATGACACCCAGACTATTTTATTTTTCCTTAAATTAAAAAAAGTTTTATTGAGGTATAGTTGATTTACAATATTATATTAGTTTCAAGTGTACAACATAGTGATTCTAAATCAGACTATCTTTTTAAAAAAGTGTCAGAGAGTAGAGTTGCTAGATTTCACAAATAAAAATATAATATTTGGGACATACTTATACTAAAAAATATTCATTATTTATCTGAAATTCAAATTTAGCTGGGTGTTCTGTATTTTATCTAACAACCCTGGAGTCAAAATACATGTAATTTAAGCTTTAGAGATTGGTATATATGGCATTTATGAATTCTACCAGTTATTAAAAGTTTGAGAAAAAAGTCTAGAAGTCTGTTCTAAAAAAATAAGCTTGGGGCTTCCCTGGTGGCATAGTGGTTGAGAGGCCGCCTGCCGATGCAGGGGACACGGCTTCGTGCCCGGGTCCGAGAGGATCCCACATGCCGCGGAGCGGCTGGGCCCGTGAGCCATGGCCGCTGAGCCTGCGCGTCCGGACCCTGTGCTCTGCAACGGGAGAGGCCACAACAGTGAGAGGCCCGCGTACCGCCAAAAAATAAAAAAATAAAAATAAAAAAAGCTTACATCTTATGTCTCTTGATAGAGGTCACCCTGTACTTATTTTTAAAATAGACATCAGAAATCATGAACAAAATTAATATGATAAATAAAGCTTTACACTTAATGCTTCTTCAAAAAAGAGCTCAATGCACTAGATTAAAAGATAGATTTTAAAACTCCTATCCACGAACTTCATCCTCAACCTGACTAGGTCTTTCTGGACATTAAGTTAAATCCTCTTAATGCCATGAGAGCCAATTTATCATCTTGAGATAGTCAAAATAAAACTTTACATACATAGAAATATCCCCGTAAAGCAGTACTATAGACCATGTAGCAATATAAATCACCAAGAAAGGAAACAGATTTATCCTTGGAAGGAAAAAGGGAGGAAAGAGAGGATAGCAGGATGGAAAATCTCAACTTGGTCAATAAAAACAGAACTTCCTTGACTGTCATATTTTCCACTGAAACTGAAATAAGAACTAGGCAGGTTGTCAACCTATGCATCTCAAACACTGTTTTCTGAGTTTGTGATACAGAGCAGGTTATGTAGGTCCATTTTTCACCGGTAAAGATCTGTCATTCAGCCAGAGCAACTCCCAGCCAAAACTTCCATTAATGTATGCCTGTCCTTTCACTGGAGACATCATCTTTTTCAAAACACAAGGGAGCCACATTTTGGACTTTGTGTCAGGCAGCTGTTCTGTAAAGAGAGGGTCTCCCACTGATAAATAACACAAAGACTTTGCCTTGCCCTTGCAGGTGCTTATGTCTGGGCAGGAAGAAATTTCTGATCTTTAATGTGTGTAATAATGGGCTTAATGTTTATCTGGTGAGGCACCACAAAGTTTTGCACGTTGACCATAAAAGGAAAGAACCATGTCTTCTCAACTCAATTAGTTTTGCATTCTCACCATTATTAATGACACTCATAATATATAGCTTATTCTGGAATTGTTTCCAGGGCTTTTTTCCTTTTTAGAATTTTAGTGGAACATGTCTGACAGCATAACCAAGCATAAATCATGATAACCATTTTGTGCAATGATATTGCAATATGGGTACCCAAATATTTATGGTGCTGTACTGGAAAAACTCACATTTATTCAAGTTTATCCAAGTAATTAACATGGAAAAAAAATCAAGTTCAATTCCACAAAGGCTGTTTACAAACTTTTTTCTTCCTCTTTTCTCATAATGCTATTATCTTAAACATGTTAATTATAGTTACTCTTTCTGTCTTTTGTATTATTACTCTCATGCATTTTAATTGTACATAATTTTTAAATACATTTTGAACAAAAAATATTCAATTCATCCATCTGTTCATCCTCTCCTGTGTTCTCTCCTCTCCTCTCCTGTGTTATACCTCCCATTTCCATGTTTCCATCTGAGATCATTGTCTTTCTGCATAAAGAACTGCTGTTAACATTTCTCTTAAGACATGCCTACTGATGACTAATTTTCTCAGGTCATGTTTCCTAAAAAATATTTTTAAGGATATTTTCCCTGGGATAGAATTCTAGGTTGAAAGTTTTGTTTGTTTGGTTTTTCTTTCAATGCTTTAAAGTTGTCACTCCATTATCTCCTCTTTCTGTTGTTATTGTTGCTTCTTTGAAGATCCGATGTCTTTTACTCAGCCTGCTTTTCTTCTTCTCTTTGGCTTTAAGCAATTTTATTACTGTGTGTCTAGTTAATTTTTTTTATCTGTTTGGGGTTCACAAACACTGACTCTTTGAGTTGATGTTTTTCTTCAATTTTGGAAAAATTATTTGTCATTATCTCTTTTAATATTGCTTCTGTCTCTTTCTCTCTTCTTTTGATACTCCAAATATACATGTATTTTAGAACTTTCCACTGTGGTCCACATGGATCTAAGGCTCATTTATAATGTACTTTAGGTTGTGTGTGTGTGTGTGTGTGTGTGTGTGTGTGTGTGTGTTTAAGTTTATGACATTTCTTATAACCTGTCCTCTTAGTTCCTAATAACCTGTCTTTTAGTTCCTTAATCTTGTCTTCTGCCCTTTAAATCTGCTACCAAATACACCTACTGTGTTCTCTCCCCCGAAAGTCTTAAACTCTAATCATTGTCTCCTTGGCAGTAGAGACTAACACAAATTCTGCTCTATTTTCTAGCGTTTTTTTGCTTGCGCTTTTAGACTGTATCCCTATTTAGCTTCAAAATTTGGTAAATAACTTGAGAGTGAAGCAGCCCTGTGTTTGAAGCTCCTTTAATCTCCAATTTTATCACACTGTTTTCAGGTCTTCCAGAAGCTCTGCTGGTTTTTCTGCCATCAATTTTCTGTTTGATACATAACCAGTGTATTCATCTTCTTGCCTACACCAAGAATTAACACATGTACCCAGCTGCAGAATATCCCTTCTCCGGATTATTAACTCTTCCAGATCTTGCTGTTGTTTCAGCAGTTCTCAGATGCCTTTAATAGATTATTTTTGCCTTTCATTTGTTTATTCTGTTCTTGGTTGGCCACAGTCACTTCATTCTACCTAGAAGCTTTTAATTTTATTTGTTTAGCTATTAAACAACAGTTTTTGTTCCCCACTTTCACTGAGAGAATAATTTTCATTCAACATTCTTGAAAAAAAAAAGAAGTATGCCTTCAGTTTATTTCTAAGCACTAGGGGATCAAAATCGTATTTCTGTTTAGAAAGTTTTATTTTTCATGGATGTATTTTCTCAATAACAAATTCTATTTCTAATTGTGAATAGACCAAATGAATTAGAAATATCTGAGAATTTTAACTTTGCTGTCAAAAATTTACTTGTTTTTACACAGGAACCTGTTTTTGTTTAATATGGCTAAAAACTGACTTAGGAGATGCATTTTTGAGACTATTATATTCAAGAATCTAGTCAATGAGACCATGACGAGATGTGACTAATTTATAACGAAAGCATAGCAATCAAAACAAATTCAGCATAAACAATAACAGATTTACTATCACTCAAGATGGAATTGAGACAAAATGAGCAAACTTCTAGTAATTCTTGTTTCTGAATCAGCAGTGTGAGCTATTCCTCTTAGAACAGGCAAAAGAAATAGAATGATTCTAGGCCACCCAGAAATTTCTAGGTTAATGGATCACTGCTACAAACATTATTTTCTATCCTGGAAAGGGTAAGAGCTTGTTACCTTTGAGCCTCATGACCAGTGGAATTATATCATACCTTGTTCCAAAAAAGATTCAAAATGACTTACAGAAATAGAAACTAAAAGCGCATTTTAAAAGAGTAGAAGGTATCAGGTCAAAGAAAAAATAAAAAGAAGACAGATGAAGTTAGGTAAAAGTAATGCATGCTATACGGGTCAAAGCAAGGAAGCCATGCAGTTTATTAATAATCATGCTTCATTCCAACAAATAACATTCAGATTTTATTCATCCTTTTCTCTTCATCCTTTAAGGTAGTGTTGAACCAATCAATGGAAGTAGGTTTAATGCTTATGGTTCATTTCCTACAGCTTGAAAAAAGAAATTTCTAAATAGATTGGGAGGTGGTCTTTAAGATTACCTCCAACTTTGTGATTCTATAATGCAGGCCAACTCTGAAGACAAGTGTAATTAACACCTACCTATGAGATGTGCTATGAAGAAGGACTTTCTGTTCCAAATAGCTTTCTTATTCTCTAAAATTTCCTGCTCAAGACATGGACTACATTAGATGTGCAAACCATCTAATATTTAGTGGTTCACAAAGCCTAAATTGGGAAATAGGGGATTAAGAGAATTAAGATCCCTGCTAAATAAATATCTGTGATTTAGAAAGATAATGCTCATTACCAATTTAGCACTCATTGATTAATTTTTTTTTTCATTGATTAATCTTAACTCACACCATCAGAAGGCTCTATGAGATGTTTCCTGACTCTACCCTACCAATTTCAATTGCTTCCATGAACCACAGACAAGCCCAGGGCAATGAGTCTTAAGTACCCAGTCATCACTTCCAACCAGTTGAGTCATCTTAATAATCTGATTAAACATTGCAATATGAACCAATATTCTGATGAAGCTATTAAAAATGTTTAGCATGCAGTCACATATGACTCTCCACCAAACTTAGTAATAGGTTCATTATACCCTGACTCTTCAGATTCATGTGGTATATATTTTTTTTTTTTATTTATTTATTTTTGGCTGTGTTGGGTCTTCGTTGCTGCGCATGGGCTTTCTCTAGTTGTGGCAAGCGGGCTATTCTTCGTTGCGGTGTGCAGGCTTCTCATTGCGGTGGCTTCTCTTGTTGCAGAGCACAGGCTCTAGGTGCACGGGCTTCAGTGGTTGTGACACATGGGCTCCATAGTTGTGGCTTGTGGGCTCTAGAGCGCAGGTTTAGTAACTGTGGCACATGGGCTTAGTTGCTCCACAGCATGTGGGATCTTTCCAGACCAGGAATGGAACCCATTGTCCCCTGCACTGGCAGGCAGATTCTTAACCACTGCACCACCAGGGAATTCCCCATGTGGTATACTGTATTCAATTCTGGGCATCCTGTTTTAAAGGGGTTATGATAAACTAAAGTGTAAACTGAGAAATGTGATGAGGAGAGCAAATGAACAGAAAATTGTGTCTAAAGATATTGAAAAATTTGGGAATGACAAAGATAAAAATATTTGTGAAAACAGTTGCTGTCACCAATAAGTTAAAGGATATCTTTTGGAAGACAAAATTTATTTCTTCTCTGCTCTTCCACAGGCAAATGAAAGAATAAAGTTGAATAAGTAAAAATAAAAGAAACATCCATTTCATATCCATTTAAAAACATTTTTTTAACATCTTAGAAGAAACTTGTAACAACAGAATGGGTTGTTTTATGAAGCTATGCCCTTTTTGTCATTGAAAGTATTCAAGCAGAGTTTGAATTATCCATTCCATGATTCATTCATTTAATAAATACTCATGGAGGGCTTATTATGTTCAAGGCCCTGTGCTGAGACTATGGGAGAGGTAAAGATGAATCAGACTGAGTTTTTCCCAGATAGTAGAACTAAGACTTGAATTGAATAATTGAAAAACAAGGTAAGAAAGGAAAAGTGCAATAGGAGATGTATTATTAATGTTGTATAGGAATGCAAAGGAGGGAGGATGTTGGAAGAGTGTTGTCTCCTCTACCATCCATTCCCCACAGAGCAGCAGGAAGTCAGTTTATATGACACTTCTGATCAAAACTCTTCTACAGTTTTTCATGGCACATCGAGAGTCCTTACATTGGCTTTTAAGTTCTGCTTATGTCCCCAGCATCATAACCAATAAAAATAGAATATTTCTATCAGAATGAAAGTAGTTACCATTTATAAAGCACCGACCATGTGCCTGGAACTCTCCTGGATGTATTGAGATCATTAGCCCCTCCTTGTATGGCAAATGCTGGGTAATGTCCTCATTTTAGAGATGAGGAAATTAGGACTCAGAAGCTACCAGCAATTCACACTGCTAGTAGATAAAAGAGCTAAAACTGAAAGGCGAGAAAATTCAGTATGATTTCTATTTTAAATGTTTTGTTAAAGGGTGGCTAGACTCTTTAAAAAGTGGGAAGAAAAAAAGACTTGTGAGAAAATAAACTCCACCCTCATAGCCCTTCCACACAGAAGGACGGCGCTGAGCAGATAGCATCCCTGGCAAAGAGGTGAGCCCTGGTCAGAAAGAGACTCTTTCTCCTCTATGAGCCTCCCCTAAAACATAAAGATGTGTGAGTGCAGAATTGAGATTATTCATGAAGGAAAGCGGAGGTGGAAAGGAATCTACCGAAAGACATCGGCTTAAAGGTCCCGAATACATGTAACCTGAATCCAATTGAGTCACAATACCATGTTTCTGCCAACGTCACTGGGACCCAGTACCAATACACAACACAAGCTGAATTCTCTTTGAGGGATTTATTTTTTTTCTATTTCAAAAAAAAAAAAAAAAGATTAATCAAGATATACAAGCCACAGCCTATCAGGAAGGGAAGAGAGCAAAATGTTAGATATCCTTGGAGAAAATACATTAAATAGACAAAACTTCCCTCAGATACAAAATACACCAAAAAATCTTTTAAAACAATGATGATAATATTTAGTCAAAGTAAAATATGGCCACAAATGATCATTTATGGTAGATTTACTTCTGCAAAGAATATTTTTATCATTTTATAACCTATTTAATAGTGGATCATAAAAATCTTAAGGATCTTAAAAATCTTGGTTCTTTTCCATGTTATTCCATAGCATAACTTTTTATTTCTTCCTCAGTGAGTTGGGGCTTTTTCCTGTATATTTTTCTGGGATCTTCTCCTGAACCCACCCTCCCACATATGCTAATTTAGGTTGTGTCTTATGTTTTCTAAACATCAAATTAATCCTGAAAATTTTATTTCTGGAAATGGTAAGGATAGAGCCCCAAGAGTACTGTCAGAGATGGGGCTGGCTTTCACCAGCCCACATACCACCAGAAAAGGATTCCCATGTAAAGAGGATCCTAATGTGCTAGTTGGGAGTGCCTGTTGAGTCTCCCTCTAACTTTCTACCATTTTTACAATTTTATCAGAGCATCATATCATCATATTTGTGCCTTACTTTGTATTGCTTTGTCTCCCAAATAAATTAAAATGTGTGGCTTAGCATAAAGAACACTGTTTTAAGGGAGAGAGACGTGAATTTTAGTCTCAGTGCCTTAAGAATGTTTCTGATGAGACCCCTCCAGTTGCCTCAGGGATTCTAAACTTTTTTTCCTCAACCTTTACTTGAAAGACAATTTGAGATACAATCCTCAAACTGTTCTTTGGACACAGGCAGGATATAAATTATAAATGAATTCAAAATAAATAACTGATGAAAAATAAACTGTACTCAGAAAAAAATATAAAAGGGGATTCTAGAGCAATAACTTAGACTTTGCTGATTGGTAAGGAAAACTGAAAAAGCAATGGACTATTCTATTTTGTATGTAATCTTTAATTCTATGCAGGAAAAAAACTAAAAATAAAAAAGCCCTAACATAAATATTCTGGGTCAGCTTGGAAGGACCACACTTCAGTAGATAGAATTATGTCAGACTATTGTAGATTGATTAGCTAACTCTTTAGAACAATCCAGTCCCCTTTACCTTGGAGTTTCTCACACTTGCCTGATCATAACAATTACTTTAGCTTCTTTGGGGATTCTGCTTTGGTGGATCGGGGCTGAGACGCAGAGATCTATATTTTTAAGAGGCCGTCCTGGGAAATATTTAGGATCAGGCTGGTTTGAGCAAACCTGCTTTACAGTGCAAGAACCAGTGATCTTCCAATGGTAATTTGATTCCTGAGATTCTTTGTAACTAAAAAAAAATTCTCTTCAGCTGTCACAAGAATTCTGGTCTGTTTGATAATATTTCAGTGGGAAAAAAAATCTTGGTAAATCATTTTTAGCTTCATTTGTGTAAATGAGCACCACCACCCACCCATTTCACCTCCCTCTAGCTAAGTGCCCTGTGTAAACCGAGAAAACTGTTCCTGAAACTACAACCACGTCAGACTAGAAGTGACCCTACCAAGAAAATCACTTTTTGGGTTTGATCTGAAATAGTTTACTGACTTCTACCTTTGCATTTAAATAGCTCAGTTTTTTTAAATATAAAAACTGAACAGCAGTTAAGGAGTACTTTAATGTAAACGCATTTTCCATGTGCAGTCTCCCTAGACCAGAAGGATGAAAAGGTGGATGGCGTGGGAAGTCTCCCTGAGGTCACTTCCCAAAACTCAGCAAGAGAGCTTCACCCTCTTCTGCATCATTCTGCACCCTCGCATCTACTTTCCCACAAAAGATTCTTTTGCTGTTCGTCAGCTTTCTATTCTTTCTAAGCTTCCTCTACCTATTTACAAAGCTCCTTTTCAGGGAGTTTTAGCCATTTGTCCTCCAAACATGTTGTCCCTTTACAATGTTGCTCTGTTCCTCTCTGACACTGCCCCTACCCTATGTTCTGCCATGTTAAAGTGACTCCTAACAAGTATTGTAAGGAGTAGATAAGCACCAAATACTATCAGAGGGAGTATTATCATACTTTGTATTTGAAATCATAAAATCTTATCTTTGCTTTCTCACAAGAGCACCATTATCTCCATTTTCCACATGGGGAAACATACTCAGAAAGATCAAGTGACTGGCCTCCTTCAAATCAGTAGCAAGCCTGGAACTGGTACTTACTTCTTGTGTTCTCTAGTTAGCCCATGTGCCTGTCATTAAAATATCATTTCATTCAAGAATTATTTACTCTTTCTTCCAGGTCGTTAATAAAGACATTAAACAAAACCAGACCTCACACTGACCCTATAGTCAACACATTGCCCTGAGTCATTAGGACTTGTCCTCCAGCCAGTTCTCAGTCCACGTGACAGAGCACTTTGCAAAGCCAATGCTAATTAGGTTGGCAAACAAGATTTATTGAGATACTGTATCAAATGCATTACAAAAATATATGTGTGTTAAGGTACATTCATTGTGCTCACTAAGTTTTTAATTCTATTGAAAACACTATCAAGACGTCTGGCCCTATTTGTTTTTATAAATCTGTTCTTTTACAGCAGAGCTCTTCTAGCTCTTTTGATTCCATTATCCTCTCTCTCAGTGTTTCAGTCTTAACAGTGGTTCTGTTATTTTTTAAAAGGATTGATTTCACAATGGGAATTCGAGTACAGATTCCTTATTCCAAGGTGATTATTAATAAAATTAACAATAATTAACCCCATAAAAGAGAATCTTGGGCATCTTAGTAAGTGTCTTGGGACCAGAATGCGGATTTCTGATTTCCAGATCTCCTCCCTAGCACTAAACAGCGTGGTTTCAGGGCCAAAACTGACTGAGAAAGAGCTCAGAGAACTCTTGGAACTGTGTCCTCCAAATGGAGCAGCTCCCATTCACGTCTGATATTTAGACTTGTTTTTCTATGGTTTCCATTCCATTATGTTTAATTTTTTGTCCTAGAATTCCTTTTACTTAACTACTACATACAAATCTTTGTTGATACACTGTAAACTTTACCTACACATTTTTTACGTGTTTAAGCCATTTATTTTATAGAATTCTTCTGTCTTTTAGTGAAAATTTGAAATGTCATAAAAGGCAAGGAAATTCCATTTAAACCAAAGTCAAAGTGGTCTCCTGATGACTGCCCTAAAGCATATTTTATATGAATGGAAATTGGGTCAGCTAGGAATTAAATTAACAACCACCATATTTCCATAACCACAATTGCATAACCTTATGTCCAAGATATTCGCAGCTGAGGACTTTACCACTGACTTGCCAAAATTGCTATGCACATACAGTTTTTGGCCTGCTTTAGAAAAGGTCCCTTCTGGGCGAGCTTTTTATTTTTATTATTGGTCTGAGCCATTTCACCAGGACGATACGCTGTACATATGTTCTAAGTAACACGAGTTTTAAAATTGCAATAGCCATCAACTAAATGGTCATGCTGGAAAACAGTAGGTAATATAAAATTGGGGTATCACGTATAAAGCTCTCTGCTAATCAGTGGAACTCCTCATTGGAGTGAGAGCAATGACATATCTAGCATTTTGATTTTTTAATTAGAAGTATAATAAATGATATTATAAAGTGTTTGAAATCTGCATGGAAGAGAAACAAACTACACTTCAGCATTAAGTAAGGAGACCTTATACATAAAGGGATCCCACAACTTTAACTATATATTCAGAAACATATACATAGGAATCATTTTATATGTGAAATTCTATGAACTCATTTCTTTATATTGCAAGCATAGCAGCAATTATGAATGCATGTTCAGTAGTATCAATTAATATTAAATTATATTTACATGCAAGAAAAATGCATGATTCAGATTTGAAGAGTTGCTTGGGGGGTCCTGTTCTGATGAGTTTGCCTTTATGCCTCAAGGACATTCTACACAGGCAAGTTTACAGTTGTCCTAGACTGAAAAAGACCAGGGTGCTTTATTATTAACAACAAACGTGTGTGTTCCTTTTAGGATATCAGCTGCTACAGGAACAAAGTTGCAAACTGTTTTCTGGGGTTACTCCTATGTGGCAATAAAATAGCTTTCTCTAAACTGATTCTTATGAGTTTGTATTATGCCATCATTTTTATTGTGTTGAAATATACAAATTAAAAATTCACATAACTATTTTAAATGCAAACATAGTAATTTCATAGATATTGATAATATCAAGACTTGATTTGGAATATAATTTACATACTTAAGTAACATGGTTTCACATTGATTAATTTTTGTTTACAAGTTTCATAAGGGTACAATATGGAAAGTGACTACATTTCATGTGTTATGAGTAGAACTATCTTATGAAAAAGTAAGTCCTAATATTTTTGAGCATTTCTTAGGTTTTGCTCAGTGCTAAGTACATTACATACATATCTTGTATCATTTCATCCCCACAACAAATCTCTGAAGCGCTCTATTATTATCCCGGTTTCACAGATGAGGACTGTGAGGCACAGAGATATTAATTTGTCCAAAGTACCAGCCAGAAAGCAGGATCTTAATACAAGCAGTCCTATGCAGAACTCCTCCCTGAAATTCATGCTACCAGAAGATAATGTAGGTCAGTAGGTTAGTGGTTCTCAGACTTGGGCAAGGGTCAGCGTTACTAGGAGGGCTCATTAAAACACAGATTGCTGGGCCTCACCATTGGAGTTTCTGAGACAATAAGTCTGGTCTGAGACCTGAGAATTTGCATTTCTAACAATTTCCCAGGTAATGTGATGCTGCTGGCCTGAGGCCCACACTTTTAGAACCACAGATGTGATTCTGGAAGTCAGGAAAATTGAGATATATATGGTGGAGATTACAGGAACTAGAGATGCTACCGTGTGACTGAAGAGAGAAAAGGGGGGCAATGGGACACTAAGAGAGCAAAGCAAAATGTTCAGGTAGAGGGAGTCTGGGGAAGAGGAAAGCCAGCTTGGGGTTTGTGCCAACTTGCAAGTCTGCGGTCAGGAGGAGAGGGCAGGTAGAAAATCCTACTAGGAAATAGAGGCCAAACCCAAGGAGGAAACTTTAAAAAGGAACATTGAAAGAACCACAGTAATGTCTGCTTAAAATCTCAACCCTGGGAAAATATTTGACTTTCCTAAAGTATAATGATAGAGCAAACAGCAGAAAATAGTGGCAAAGGCATCAATCTAAGAGGCAGGAAGTGACACTCAGCCCTAAGCTGCTGGATCCTGTGGCCGTCACTTGCCCTCTCTGAGCTCAGTCTTCTGGATCTTCATCTTGTTTCTTCTGGTTCATCTCTAAAGCCCATTCTTGCTTTAATGGTCTAAGTTTAAATTGAGAGGGGTAGTGGGTTATGACTTTCCAATATATTTGCTTTACAAATCTACTTCTCTCTTTCATCTATGTTGCTTATAAATTGATCATCCCATTGCCCAGTCTGAGTTAGAACAGAGATCTGTGAACTTATTAATGATTTCTTACTCAAAGAGGTGATGTTTACATTTGTCTCTGGTTTTGGTTTGAGTCTTTAATAGCACCTCTGTTAAATTGCGATTTATTTTTTAGCAGCCAGAAAAGAAAGGATCACCTAATGTTTGATGCTTCTTGGGCCTGCCTTCTATGTGGAAGTCTGGGAAAGCCGTCAATATGGTCAATGGGAGAAGTGAGGTGAGTCAAGCTTGTTTTCTTTGTTGTAATTGATGGAGGCCACTTGGGGGCATGTTTCATTTGCTCTCAAATTAAGATGGCATGCCATGTCTCCTACTCACCCAATTCTTTGTATTAAAGAGCCAAAGCACTTTTTTAGATCAATAGGAGAGGGAGTTGAGTTTATTTCCATGTCTGGGTCTCGGAAGACTTTAGGAGAGGGATGTCTCAGCCAAGGGACCTGCAGAGGAGCATTGGGGTGCTCACATTCCTCTTGATGTCACTCCCGTAGGTGTCCTCTTCTCACCTAGGGTGAGGCCAGTAATCCTTCAGTTTCTATTTCTGTGCTATTTTTAACAAAACCCCAAAAGTGTGTGACAGTGGGGCTTGAGCCTGCCATTGAGTTTCTCAACCAGAGCCTCCTGTTTCCAGCTCTATGTGGAATTTCTAGTATACAGTTAGTCAGACTGAAGATAATCATGATGGTGATTTTGTAGGACATACTTTTTGTAGGACAGGGAATTTATAGTACTTTCCATTTTTTGAGTATAAAAACTATGATCCAAGAGACAGAAAGTGGCTTACTCTAGGTCATCCAGAGAGATGGCAGTAGAAGCAAAACTAGAACCTGGATCACTTGTCTTTCATCCAGGAGATCCACTTCTCTCTCAGACTTTGCTACCAGCAAAGGTTTTCCTGTCATACTATTTCCCACTTGCACACACACTCACACGTGCATTTGCACACTTTCACATACTCATACTCATTACTGATACACTCTCAGGAACACCAGAACACCCTCATCCCAATGTGGCCTGCTGCTGAAGGCCCAACTCATCTACTCAGATTCCTTTTACTGGATCAAAGTGATCCATATAGGATTTGAAATCTGAGGTCAACACCTAGCCAAGGGTTTGGACCAGGACTTGGCCTGCATGGAAGTTTCCTGGGGAGGCTCTGACTCTGGTTTTTCTAGTGCTAGGTTAAGTGGCAGACAGTGGGAAACAAACTTTCACGAGAAAGTGGCCAGAAAAGGCAGGATTCTGAGATCAAGTGGTCAGAAGGGAGTTGGTGTCCAGGAACCAATGACAACAAAAGTGAATTTTAAAGACAAGAGTCCAGTAATTGAACAGTTCCACATTCCAGGAACCAAGTCCAGGTACCTAACAGTGAGGTGGGCAAAGGAAGTGGCTGGTTTTGAGGTTTCTCTGGTATCAGAGGATGACGGGGGCGAGGGCATTGTCCCACAGTTCGTCGCTAACCATGAGGGAAGACGGTTTGGTTGTAGCTGGATTTTACTGGCCTTTTAACCAGGTGACCCTCTGCCCTATCTTCTGTGCCAGCTTGTGACACCTAGGGTCTTCACCTCTTCCTTAGACAAAGGAAGCAAATGTGACTGTAGCTGGGTTATACAGTGGCAAACCTTAAGGAGCACTAAGATGTTATAATTGATTCCTTTGTGGCAATAACTATAGGTCCTCCTCTCCCCCAGTTGGCAGTCTGATAAGTGTCGCCCAGGTAAGATGGGGTTTCCTGAAGGTGCCCTGAATTCTCCTGGGCAAACAATGAAGCCTCTCAGGAAAGCACCTGACATCTGGTATGACAACAATCTAGACTATGTTCTCACAGCCTCCCAGAAGCTGAATGTCAGGTTTATCCAGACTTGGATCATGATGATCACTGTACATGGCTTTTAATTAATCAACAAATTAGTCAACAATATGCAGATAGGTAAGATAATTATGTGGCATATCTATTACCTTCTCTTTATGTAGTCTGTTTTATGTCTAGGTAAAGTGGGTGGCCACAGGCCAGGTGAGATTTAAGCAGTACAGGGCAAGAAAGGACAGTGCTTCAACTGTAAATTCCACCTACTGTCAGGACACAAACATGATCTACTATATCCAAGGGTGTAACTATTCCTTTACCAATAATAAAGCCAGAAGCTTTTCACCCTACTAAGAATGTATTTACATTTCATCTTGCAATACACTTTCCTAAAAACATTTTTACTAAGAGGCTACAAAAAGGCAAAAACAGAACGGCCAGATTTCATGCCAGTCCATATGCCAGCAGTGAGTTTGCAAATGCGGAGTCCTCAAGTTTTGTCAAAAGAAGGTACAGACCTCTTAGAAATTAAAAACAAGTACCATTTCCTCGTGGAACTTGGCTTTTATTCTAAACCCACAACTGGACTAATTTGCCAATGAAGGCTTTATGTTTTAAAACTTGAAAGGGAGAAGTAGACTAAATAAGTTATATCTTAGGATTGACCTGATAGCCTAATTGTTATCGCCACACAAACCTTCACTTAAGGTTAAATTATGATATGGGTCTTCTTTGATCTTTCTACATCAGTTGGATGGTGAGTCAGTTCTCAGTGTTTACTTTGTATCATGATAATAAAAATATTGTAGCAGTTTTGTTTTACTGTTCAGACCTTCTCAAAGAAGTAATCCTAATGCCAAATAAGTAATCAAAAACACCAAAGTGCTTTGCCAGTTGTTCACATATCAATCACAAGAAAAACCTATCTCTAAGAGAATTACCTCTCTACAAGTGAATAAAACAGCAATGAATTGTGGAATACTTTTTTAAATGCCATGTTAAATCTGTACAACAATCAAACATGTAATATCATGTTTTTACATAGCATTCGGTGGATATAATTTTTTTCTAGGGTTCCTGATAAGTTCTTGTTGCAACTCATATTCACTAATTTTGTTTTGTTTTGTTTTAATTTGCCAAAACATATGCTACTGACCATATAAGGCAAAACGGCCCTATGTGTAGAATCCCACATGGCAAACGCTTGCATTTCAATTAAAACCAGATCTCTTGACAGCTTTATGCATCTGAGCCCCAGCCATATGAGGGTAACTCTGTCAGCATGCCCCTCCCCACTCTTGATCAGTGTAATCACTTCTATTCTTAGCACTTATTTCTATGAAATATGCACCTTAGGTGTTGAAGGAAGGATTGCTGGCTTGTCAGAGCTGCAGCCTGCTGCGGAGTACTTTGTGTGGGCTATGAGAAGAACTTTCCTGCCTTCCTTCCCAGCTGTGCACCTCTGAGTGGGAGAAGGTGTACCCCAAGCTTATCACTCCCCTTTGTGCTCTCACACTAAACTAGGAGGGCTGAAAAGAGGCAGGCTGCGCTGAGAGATATGGAGGCCAGTTTGTTCCCGCTGAGCAAAAGAATAGCACAGAAAGGAGACCAAACAATTGTTCCTCTTACATTGCCTGGAAGAAGACAGAGGCCATTAAATGAATGAATCATTCTTTGGGAACTTCTGTACCAGGCTGATAACTGTATTTGAGTCAAAACTGAATAACTTTAGGGAGAAAAGAATCTGAAAAATGTTGGGTAGAAGACACCAGGGGAAAAAACCTTAAAATAGCAGTTCATTTTTATTTGCTTGTGATTAACTTGGAATATGGTCATTTGATGACTTCCAAGTCTGTTTAAATGGTGAAAAGGCATTTTTCCAGTATTTTCAAACCAACAAAAAATAGGTATTTATATTTCTACACTAGATTGTGGTTTAATTTAAATAGTTTTAATTTTAAAAAAAACCTATTTTTTATTAAAGTCCATTGCTGCCAGAATCAATCAGAAGTAACATAAGAATAGATGTGAAGTGGGGCATCAGAATTTTCATTTGGGTTAAAAATAAAAGAATAAACAATTTTTAGTTGCAGGAACCACTGCTGACATGTTTCGTACCATCTAAAGCCTGGGAATTACATTACTACTTATCCTAACTCAAGCTTCCCATACATCTTAGAAATCATCAAGAAAAACCCCAGAGTCTCCTGGTTCTAGTTACTTCAAGGATATGGCCATTATTCATTTTGTTCATTAAAGAGCCTAAAATTAAAGAGTCTAAAATACAGTTTCTGCAACAGTCGAAAAAGGTAAAAATGCCTTCAATTTTTCTTAACTCCTACAGTTTATGTTTGAGTTCCTACATTTCAAAAAACTGTAGGAACTATTTTACTCAGCCCTAGTACAGAGGAATCAAAATATAACATAGATTACTGTAATGATTATAAAAGTGTCCTTAGACTTAAATAACACTTTTTGAAGAAAAATTATTATAACTCAATTAGTTGATTGAGTTTGCCCTGGTAGCTGAAACTAAGTTTATTTTTGTTGGAATACACATAACTTTTAGAAATAGAAAGTTTCACTTGCTTTTATTATTAGATGGAATAACATACTTTGGGTTCAAGCTGTTCATTTGAAGACCACTTTTGTCTTTCTTTTTAGAGTAAAATTTTTTCCAGATACCCTGCACCTGTTTTCACAACCATGCCATAGTCAGAACATTTTCTTATGCTTAATATTAGTTGCTAAGCAGAATATATTTCAGTACACCAGATGTAAAATTGTCAATCAAGCAAACAATGCAAGTGTTTGGTAATCTGATAACACCTTAAATAACAGCCATTCTCTGATATCCAGCAATCAGTGCTAGGACATTTAACTTGAACAGAGTCATGCTTTTTATTGTGTGAAATAAGAGATGTGATGAAAAAAGTCTGAAATCTTAATGTTTTCCACTGCTTCATTGGGGTTCTTGTTTGAGTCTTTTAATCCCTTTATTGAGAGCATTCTGTCATGACTGGCCATGTTCACAAAGGTAAAAAAGGTTTTATCAGCAGCAGACAGGATTCCTCTCAAATACCAACAGAATAGAAATTGTTTTATAAAGCACGTTTTCCCTTCATTTTACTTAAGAAAATATGAGGTCCAACCCAAGACTCTTAAATTAAAATTGTTTAGTGACTTTTGTCATTAAATTCTTTGATTTAATTTATTTACTCTTTCCAAATATAAAGCAACATGCGAAGGATGTACTACATTTGTTAACTCTGGTTTTAAGTAAGGGCTGCTTGGTAAAGTGACAGGAGGTCGGGTAAGGATTTGGCAGAGATTTTTCATCCTCAGAGTCAGAATGGGAGTACATGAGCTTTTGTGAATGAGTGCTCCTTGAATACGGATTTTGAATGTGCCTTAAACAATCACTGTGTGATTAAACAGAAAGTGGGCTATAGGAAGCTATTCCCCTTACCTTGAATCTAAAGAGATACCAATCCAGAGATTATACACTGGAGCAGTACTTATTATAATGGAGTTTGGTACTGTGTTTGTTATTACCCCTACACTTTCCAATGGATTTCACGTGACTGTGATAAAGAAACAGTCGTAGATAGCTAAACAAAGGTGTAATCATTTGAGTTTATGTTTGAACTTCCAGTCTTCTGTACAAGTCAAACAAAGTGGTATCCAGCTGCTTACATACTCCAACCATAAAACACTGCTTTATCATCTACTTCTGTGGGTATCTTTAAATATACTATATAAACCATTGTAATATGAGAAAGTCAAGGTTTCAGTTGTATCAGAATCAGGAAATACAGGGTTAGGATTGCCAAAGCAATTGAAAGTCAGACCTCCCCCTCCTCATTATCAGCAATGTATGAAAGTGCCTTTCATTTTATAAACTCATAGTTTGTTACCGTTTGTGTTATAGTATGAACATCTGGTTATGGGTGATGTACAAGATGGTAAACCTAGGGAGAACCATTCTCCCTTAAGATTATAGTACATTCTAATTCATCTTTTTACACTCACAACCTCCCAAAGTAATGTAAGTTTGAGACAGCTGTGAGGGTCTTTCCATTGAATGCGTCTATCCCAGTATCCAGAGTATATCATGTGGGACACAACCTCTGAGTGTAACCAAATTATTAGCCTCAGAAAGAGAAAGCCCTTTGAACATTAATGAGTATTTTTAGTAGCATTTATGGGATTATATCCTAGCACATAAGAAAGTACTCAAAGAAAAAATTTGGAAAATACAAAAAAGCATGAAAAGAAAAATAACGTTTTATATTTTGCTGAATGTCCTTCCTACACTTACAAATGCTTCTACATTTCTATTTTACAAAATAGGCATGCTATTCAAACAGTTTGTAGGCCACATCTTTCACTTGTTCATATTTTTAACCATTTTTTCACCACAATGAATATTTTTTAATAACATGATTGTTTAAGGCTACAAAGTCCATTTTATGGATATAAAATCATCTGCTTAACTACTCTCCTATTTTTGGACTTTCAAAAAATATACTATTACAAATAAGGCTACCTTGTACCAACTTTAATTCTTTTAGAATATTTTTTTTAAAAATAGACTTTTACGTGTTTGGCAAGCACCTTTATTTTTATACATTTATTTATTTTTATTTTTGACTGCATCGGGTCTTCGTTGCTGCACGCAGGCTTTCTCTAGTTGCAGTGAGTGGGGCTACTCTTCGTTGCGTGTGCGGGCTTCTCATCGTGGTGGCTTCTCTTCTTGCAGAGCATGGGCTCTAGATGTGGGCTCAGTAGTTGTGGCACACGGGCTTAGTTGCTCCGTGGCATGTGGGATCTTCCCGGACCAGGGCTCGAACCCGTGTCCCCTGCATTGGCAGGTGCATTCCTAACCACTGCGCCACCAGGGAAGTCCCGCAAGCACATTTTTAAGGTTTTTGATAGCCATTTTCATATTGTCTTTCAGAAAGTCTAGTCTTTACCAATTTATATTCCCAGTTCAATATTCCTTTAAGTGGAACTGTTTATGGAAACTTTCATGCTCATATTTTACTTAAGAAACATTTTCAATACATTGAACAGTTGTGTCTAGTCCATATTGTAAATATAAACAACAAAAATAATGAAAACAACATCTAGACTTAACCTTCTATCCTTGCACTGAATAAGAGCAAACTGTTGAAGTTACAGTTTAAGAATGTACTTACTTCCTCCATGTTGATATGATTTAATCTCTGCCTTAATATCTTGACTTTTATGCACTCAGGAAAAATTCCCTTGAATTTGTAAAGGTTTTATTGCTGCTGCATCATTTCTCATTTTCTACACTGAGGGCAACATATGAAGGAGACCTCTTTCTTCTTCAAGCTACCTAAGCCAGTAGAATTGAGCCAAAAGTAGATAATCTGACAAAACTGTCCAATGCTCAGCTGGCATGTGGTTGTACACACACAGAAGTGAAGCAGGCAGGTGAGTTTTGGCTTTGATCGTGGGTGTGCCTTCTCCACCCTGCATATCCACCAGTCAGTCTGTAAGTGCTGTGAGGTGGCTGTGGTCTTCATGATGGCCCCTTTCTCTCTCTCTCTCCCCCTCCCTTCTACCCTCCTTCCTTCACTTCCATTCTCCTTCTCTCTGTCTCTTTTATGAGGAAAGAGTCGAAAAAGGAGTGCAATCAATGAGGAAACACTCCAGTGATGGTAGATGACAAGCAGCTGCTGCCTGGTGCCCAAAAATGCACAGATCAGGCCCAGCCTTGTTTTGCTCATGAAGTAGGATGGATCACAGCCTTGGGCATAAACTTTGGGATAATGTTTCTTTTTTTTAACTTTTGAATCTCTGGGTAAGTGAACAGATAGGGAGAAAAACTTGGTCGTATAGGGGTACAGGCGGGCTGAGTATATTCATTCACCAGCACATTCATGCCTCTAGGCATATTTGTGGAGTTACCTTAAACCTATCAGACATGAGGTAAAATGATAGCTAAATGGTCACGTATAGAAAACATACAAGATATAGTACAATATTTGAGATTTTTTATGACCACAATCTCATTATCTTATTGGAGGCACATACAGCATTTGCTCTCTTTGGAACAGAATAACTGAGACAGGTAGTTTATAAAACCTAATCTTCAATCTTTAAACCAATGATCCATATTTCTGGTTGATCACTTTCTCAATGTATTGAGAAATCCCTATACATTTCTTTCTGAAAAATAGTATTTTATTTCCCTTTGTCTTACATTTCAGCCAAGTTCCCACATTCTTCCCTTTTTATTAAATGTGGAGAGATTCCAATTCACCTGGTAAAGAAGGCAGATTTTCAAGTATGTAGCAATTGTTTGTCTAACCACAATTTAATAGAGTAAATAATGTTATTGGGGTTTTTTTTGTGGTTTTTCATTTTTTGGGGTTTTTTTTGCAGCAGCATTTTAACCCTTAGAGTCTGTGGGTCTTGAATTGGTGGCTGTTGTTATTTTTGAACTCCAAAGATCTATGCACGTGCCCACACACACACACACACACACACACACCATACACACAAAAAAAACGACATGGGAGAATTAAGAAGAGCTCCTATTTGAAAGGAAAAGCTATGATTGGTCTGTGAATATTCTAACTCAAGAAAGCCAAATCAATCAAAAGCCAGCAGTTTTCTCAGGCTCCATTTCTCTTCCTGACAGTTTAGTCACAGGAAAGCAAACACACACACATACCCGTGCACCTGGGAATCCCAGGAACTCCATAGCCTGAAGCATCATTCCCCAGTGTATGAAATGAAAAGAGGTCACATTGGAACTCTGCACACTCACACCATGTATTTTAGTTTCATTGTTTTGGTGGTGGTGGTGATTGGTTTCTTTTGACCCCCAAGTGCAGAGTCAAGTTAATCATATTCAGTTCAGAGCTCTTGATCACCAGTGATCTGAAGAAGGCCCCTTGCATTTGTGTCTTTATTCCCTTGTGGCCCCACTTTTTCTCCTCCATTACAAGAAGCCATTCTAATGGGTTTAATACCTATCTTTCATGTATAAGGATGATATATAAGACATTTGATAGGTTTGTGGTATCATTCTATTAAATTTTTAAAACATCTATTTCTTTCAGCTTTGAAATGTTTCAAAGTGCATCTTGTGCTCCCACCTTTATTTAAAAAAAGCCTCTTCCTCCAATACTATCACTGTTAGAAACAAATTAATCCCCCTGGGTGACTTCTCTGCCTGTCCTAGTCTACCTGCTACCCACCCAGAACGAGGACCAAAGTTTTTTGCTCTCGTTTACCTTCCAGCTCTCTCATCTTTCAGGACTTTACCAAAATATAATAAAAATTACACAGATTATTTGCAGGAATACTAGTGCATGAATAGAGCTAGGAAGCTTCAAACAGACTTTTCTTAATAAACCATATTTGTCATGACTTTTTTTTTTGGTTCATGCCTCCTGGGAACTTACAATCTTTCTTTTTTCTTTTTTTACATATTTATTGGAGTATAATTGCTTTACAATGGTGTGTTAGTTTCTGCTTTATAACAAAGTGAATCACTTATACATATACATATGTTCCCATATCTCTTCCCTCTTGCATCTCCCTCCCTCCCACCCTCCCTATCCCACCACTCCAGGCGGTCACAAAGCACCGAGCTGATCTCCCTGTGCTATGCGGCTGCTTCCCACTAGCTGTCTACCTTATGTTTGGTAGTGTATACATGTCCATGCCTCTCTGTTGCTTTGTCACAGCTTACCCTCTCCCTCCCCGTATCTTCAAGTCCATTCTCTAGTAAGTCTGTGTCTTTATTCCTGTCTTACCCCTAGGTTCTTCATGACATTTTTTTTTCTTAAATTCAATATATATGTGTTAGCATACGGTATTTATCTTTCTCTTTCTGACTTACTTCACTCTGTATGACAGACTCTAGGTCCATCCACCTCATTACAAATAGCTCAATTTCGTTTCTTTTAATGGCTGAGTAATATTCCATTGTATATATGTGCCACATCTTCTTTATCCATTCATCCGATGATGGACACTTAGGTTGTTTCCATCTCTGGGCTATTGTAAATAGAGCTGCAATGAACATTTTGGTACATGACTCATTTTGCATTCTAGTTTTCTCAGGGCATATGCCCAGTAGTGGGATTGCTGGGTCGTATGGTAGTTCTATTTGTAGTTTTTTAAGGAACCTCCACACTGTTCTCCATAGTGGCTGTACCAATTCACATTCCCACCAGCAGTGCAAGAGTGTTCCCTTTTCTCCGCACCCTCTCCAGCATTTATTGTTTCTAGATTTTTTGATGATGGCCATTCTGACTGGTGTGAGGTGATATCTCATTGTAGTTTTGATTTGCATTTCTCTAATGATTAATGATGTTGAGCATTCTTTCATGTGCTTGTTGGCACGCTGTATATCTTCTTTGGAGAAATGTCTATTTAGGTCTTCTGCCCATTTTTGGATTGGGTTGTTTGTTTTTTTGTTACTGAGCTGCATGAGCTGCTTATACATTTTGGAGATTAATCCTTTGTCAGTTGCTTCATTTGCAAATATTTTCTCCCATTCTGAGGGTTGTCCTTTGGTCTTGTTTATGGTTTCCTTTGCTGTGCAAAAGCTTTTAAGTTTCATTAGGTCCCATTTGTTTATTTTTGTTTTTATTTCCATTTCTCTAGGAGGTGGGTCAAAAAGGATCTTGCTGTGATTTATGTCATACAGTGTTCTGCCTGTGTTTTCCTCTAAGAGTTTGATAGTTTCTGGCCTTACATTTAGGTCTTTAATCCATTTTGAGCTTATTTTTGTGTATAGTGTTAGGGAGTGATCTAATCTCATACTTTTACATGTATGTGTCCAGTTTTCCCAGCACCACTTATTGAAGAGGCTGTCCTTTCTCCACTGTACATTCCTGCCTCCTTTATCAAAGATAAGGTGACCATATGTGTGTGGGTTTATCTCTGGGCTTTCTATCCTGTTCCATTGATCTATCTTTCTGTTTTTGTGCCAGTACCATACTGTCTTGATTACTGTAGCTTTGTAGTATAGTCTGAAGTCAGGGAGGCAGATTCCGCCAGCTCTGTTTTTCGTTCTCAAGATTGCTTTGGCTATTCGGGGTCTTTTGTGTTTCCATACAGATTGTGAAATTTTTTGTTCTAGTTCTGTGAAAAATGCCAGTGGTAGATTGATAGGGATTGCATTGAATCTGTAGATTGCTTTGGGTAATAGAGTCATTTTCACAATGTTGATTCTTCCAATCCAAGAACATGGTGTATCTCTCCATCTATTTGTATCATCTTTAATTTCTTTCATCAGTGTCTTATAATTTTCTGCATACAGGTCTTTTGTCTCCTTAGGTAGGTTTACTCCTAGATATTTTATTCTTTTTGTTGCAATGGTAAATGGGAGTGTTTTCTTGATTTCACTTTCAGATTTTTAATCATTAGTGTATAGGAATGCCAGAGTTTTCTGTGCATCAGTTTTGTACCCTGCTACTTTACCACATTCATTGATTAGCTCTAGTAGTTTTCTGGTAGCATCTTTAGGATTCTCTATGTATAGTATCAAGTCCTCTGCAAACAGTGACAGCTTTACTTCTTTTCCGATTTGGATTCCTTTTATTTCTTTTTCTTCTCTGATTGCTGTGGCTAAAACTTCTAAAACTATGTTGAATAAGAGTAGTGAGAGTGGGCAACCTTGTCTTGTTCCTGATATTAGTGGAAATGCTTTCAGTTTTTCACCATTGAGGACGATGTTGGCTGTGGGTTTGTCATATATGGCCTTTATTATATTGAGGAAAGTTCCCTCTATGCCTACTTTCTGCAGGGTTTTTATCATAAATGGGTGTTGAATTTTGTCGAAAGCTTTCTCTGCATCTATTGAGATGATCATATGGTTTTTCTCCTTCAATTTGTTAATATGGTTTATCACGTTGATTGATTTGCGTATATTGAAGAATCCTTGCATTTCTGGAATAAACCCCACTTGATCATGATGTATGATCCTTTTAATGTGCTGTTGAATTCTGTTTGCTAGTATTTTGTTGAGGATTTTTGCATCTATGTTCATCAGTGATATTGGCCTGTAGTTTTCTTTCTGTGTGACATCCTTGTCTGGTTTTGGTATCAAGGTGATGGTGGCCTCATAGAATGAGTTTGGGAGTGTTCCTCCCTCTGCTATATTTTGGAAGAGTTAGAGAAGGATAGGTGTTAGCTCTTCTCTAAATGTTTGATAGAATTTGCCTGTGAAGCCACCTGCTCCTGGGCTTTTGTTTTTTGGAAAATTTTTAATCACAGTTTCAATTTCAGTGCTTGTGATTGGTCTGTTCATATTTTCTATTTCTTCCTGATTCAGTCTTGGCAGGTTGTGCATTTCTAAGAATTTGTCCATTTCTTCCAGGTTGTTCATATTATTGGCATGGAGTTGCTTGTAGTAACCTCTCATGATCTTTTGTATTTCTGCAGTATCAGTTGTTACTTCTTTTTCTTTTCTAATTCTATTGATTTGAGTCTTCTCCCTTTTTTTCTTGATGAGTCTGGCTAGTGGTTTATCAATTTTGTTTATCTTCTCAAAGAACCAGCTTTTAGTTTTATTGTTCTTTGCTGTCGTTTCCTTCATTTCTTTTTCATTTATTTCTGATCTGATTTTTATGATTTCTTTCCTTCTGCTAACTTTGGGGTTTTTTTGTTCTTCTTTCTCTAATTGCTTTAGGTGCAAATTAGGTTGTTTATTCGAGATGTTTCCTGTTTCTTAAGGTAGGCTTGTATAGCTATAAACGTCCTTCTTAGAACTGCTTTTGCTGCATCCCATAGCTTTTGGATTGTCGTGTTTTCATTGTATTTTGTCTCTAGGTATTTTTTTATTTCCTCTTTGATTTCTTCAGTGATCACTTGGTTATTAAGTAGTGTATTGTTTAGCCTCCATGTGTTTGTATTTTTTACAGATCTTTTCCTGTAATTGATAGCTAGTCTCATAGCGTTGTGGTTGGAAAAGATACTTGATACAATTTCAATTTTCTTAAATTTACCAAGGCTTGATTTGTAACCCAAGATACGATCTATCCTGGAGAATGATCCATGAGCACTTGAGAAAAATGTGTATTCTGTTGTTTTTGGATGGAGTGTCCTATATATATCAATTAAGTCCATCTTGTTTAATGTATCATTTAAAGCTTGTGTTTCCTTATTTATTTTCATTTTGGA
Organism: Aethalodelphis obliquidens; assembly: GCF_003676395.1. Classification (NCBI taxonomy): domain Eukaryota; kingdom Metazoa; phylum Chordata; class Mammalia; order Artiodactyla; family Delphinidae; genus Aethalodelphis; species Aethalodelphis obliquidens. The sequence continues at coordinate 37,965,472 of NW_020837948.1, read as the reverse complement.
TGATATGTCCATTGGTGAAAGTGGGGTGTTAAAGTCCCATACTATGAATGTGTTACTGTCGATTTCCCCTTTTATGGCTGTTAGTATTTGCCTTACGTATTGAGGTGCTCCTATGTTGGGTGCATAAATATTTACAATTGTTATATCTTCTTCTTGGATCGATCCCTTGATCCTTATGTAGTGTCCTTCTTTGTCTCTTTTAATAGTCTTTATTTGAAAGTCTATTTTGTCTGATATGAGAATTGCTACTCCAGCTTTCTTTTGGTTTCCATTTGCATGAAATATCTTTTTCCATCCCCTTACTTTCAGTCTCTATGTGTCTCTACGTCTGAAATGGGTCTCTTGTAGACAGCATATATATGGGTCTTGTTTTTGTATCCATTCAGCCAATCTGTGTCTTTTGGTGGGAGCATTTAGTCCATTTACATTTAAGGTAATTATCGATATGTATGTTCCTATTCCCATTTTCTTAATTGTTTTGGGTTCTTAATGTAGGTGTTTTCCTTCTCTTGTGTTTCTTCCCTAGAGAAGTTCCTTTAGCATTTGTTGTAAAGCTGGTTTGGTGGTGCTGAACTCTCTCAGCTTTTGCTTGTCTGTAAAGGTTTTAATTTCTCCATCAAATCTGAATGAGATCCTTGCTGGGTAGAGTAATCATGGTTGCAGGTTTTCTCCTTCATCACTTTAAATATGTCCTGCCAGTCCCTTCTGGCTTGCAGAGTTTCTGCTGAAAGATCAGCAGTTAACCTTATGGGGATTCCCTTGTATGTTATTTGTTGTTTTTCCCTTGCTGCTTTTAATATGTTTTCTTTGTATTTAATATTTGACAGTTTGATTAATATGCGTCTTGGCATTTTTCTCCTTAGATTTATCCTGTATGGGACTCTCTGTGCTTCCTGGACTTGATTAACTATTTCCTTTCCCATATTAGGGAAGTTTTCAACTATAATCTCTTCAAATATTTTCTCAGTCCCTTTCTTTTTCTCTTCTTCTTCTGGAACCCCTATAATTCGAATGTTGCTGCGTTTAATATTGTCCCAGAGGTCTCTGAGACTGTCCTCAGTTGTTTTCATTCTTTTTTCTTTATTCTGCTCTGCAGTAGTTATTTCCACTATTTTATCTTACAGGTCACTTATCCATTCTTCTGGCTCAGTTATTCTGCTCTTGATCCCATCTAGAGTATTTTTAATTTCATTTATTGTGTTGTTCATTGTTGTTTGTTTCATCTTTAGTTCTTCTATGTCCTTATTAAATGTTTCTTGCATTCTGTCTATTCTATTTCCAAGATATTGGATCATCTTTACTATCATTATTCTGAATCCTTTTTCAGGTAGACTGCCTATTTCCTCCTCATTTATTAGGTCTGGTGGGTTTTTACCTTGCTCCTTCATCTGCTGTGTGATTTTCTGTTTTCTCATTTTGCTTATCCTTCTGTGTTTGGGGTCTCCTCTTTGTAGGCTGTCTGCAGGTTCGTAGTTCCCGCTGTTCTTGGTGTCTGTCCCCACTGGCTAAGGTTGGTTCAGTGGCTTGTGTAGGCTTCCTGGTGGAGGGGACTAGTGCCTATGTTCTGGTGGATGAGGCTGGATCTTGTCTCTCTGGGGAGCAGGTCCACGTGTGGTGGTGTGTTTTGGGGTGTCTGTGGACTTATTATGATTTTAGGCAGGCTCTCTGCTACTGGGTTGGGTTGTGTTCCTGTCTTGCTAGTTGTTTGGCATAGGGTGTCCAGCACTGTAGCTTGCTGGTCATTGAGTGAAGCTGGGTGCTGTTGTTGAGTTGGAGATCTCTGGGAGATTTTCTCCGTTTGATATTATGTGGAGCTGGCAAGTCTCTTGTGGACCAGTGTCCTGAAGTTGGCTCTCCCACCTCAGAGGCACAGCACTGACTCCTGGCTGGAGCACCAAGAGCCTTTCATCCACACAGATATCTACCTGCCAAGCCAAGGAATATAGTTCTTCACTTTGGTTTACTGTCCAGGATTCTGGTTCTTAATTTTGTTGCTTACTTGCTAAAACTTTTATGCAAACTGCAGAGAACTGTGCCTGGATAGGAAAGTTTAAACGTTCTCGACAGAGGAAAATAAAGGGGCACACAACGTGGTGCAGAGTTTGGAAGAGTAATACGGATAGGGCTGCAAATGTTCATTCCTGCGCCCAAGTATCTCATTCCTAACGAGGTACTATTAGACGAGTTGAGATTCTTTCTGTGGTCTCTAAGCATCCGTTGGTAGGTAACAAATCTCTCCTTGGAGAAGTTAATTCCTTGCTAGCCACGTGGTCACAAGTCTTTCATGACTTTTTCACTTGCATGTTCTTCCATATCCAGCCCCTACATAGTGTGGTTTGTAGAAAGCACACAGACTAAGGCTTCCATGTAATCTGTACTAGATACTTGGGAGAACAAAGAGAAATGTTCATGCTCTTGAATCCCTTCATTCTAGTTAACATATTAAGATTTAGAAAAAAATCTGTTAGAGAACAATCAAGGCAGTATTTAATTAAGAGCCAAATTTCTTAGAACTTAATTTTTTTTTTAATTTTAGCAAAATCGTTGGGGTTGATGTGGTCACATACGTCTTCACTACACCCCTCTCCCTTCTTCTCTGCTAATCCATTATTAACTCTAATTTACAGATGAGGAAATAGAGACCTAAAAGGAGTACTTACTCATGGCGATATAGTTGTCAGGACTGGAATCCAGATTTGTCTAACTCCAAAGTCCATGTACCAAAATGGTTCTCCAACAGTTTACTAATATGCTCAAAACTTGGCCTGACCTTGTAGGTATGTCTACCTGACTCTGTAGTCCTCATTTATGAAATAATCTTGCCCCATCCTGTGTGCCAGGTGCCGTGCTGAGCTGGAGATGGAGGGATTAGATGGCATAGAATCTTCTCTAAAGAGCTGAAGGTCTGAGCAAAGCAGACCTTACTGTCCAAGCCCAGACTTTCTTACTCAGGTGAAGTCTAAAGTGCACATCAATGGCATCCCTAATGGGGAAGAAATAATAACAAAGGCTAAAGAACAATAAACATAAAACTGAACCCCCCTTTTTGGTTTACTGCAGCTCCAACTGCTTTTTCTGCAGAATGACTCTCCCATTCCTAACTGCAGACTCACTCCTGACTGGTATCTCATATATTGGATTTACTCTCAAAACTTTAGATCAAACATGATATATTAGTACACATCTATTATCATGATTATCCAAAGTGATTATTTGGATTTTAGCATCCAGTTCCTAATTTTATAGACATAAAAACATATTAGAAACTGCTTTTATTAAAAGAGGAAGACTTCCTAAGATCCATGTAATGATCTATTATGTGTTCCACTCTTGGAAAAGCTATTTATCAAAGATCATAATGCAGCAACAAATTAAAATCAGGAAAGTGCCATTTTGAAAGTTATTTCCTAGATTTTTGCATATGCACTCTAGAACTTATTGCTAACAAAGCTGCAGTTTAAATTCTTAGCCTATCTGATGCCACCAAATAGATCATCCTGTGTTGTAAGTAGCATCCTAACAAAATAGACACAATATGGAAACAAATACTGGTCAAGAGGCTCACATGGGTCACCTCCAGGGCACTCATCTACATGAGCCCCATTTTATGATTTGGTTCACTGCTGCCGTGAGGTACACATTAACTGGCACTAAAGAGAATTGCTGAAGGTTTCCTCAGAAATAAGTCCAAGCAATTTCCCTTTTTTCTTCACCTGTAATGTGCTGACATTAATTAGTGCATAATTCCTGGAGTGTGTTCAGGCTTCAGTGACAGACAGAAAGGAATGATTTCTGAGCAGGTTAGGCACACAACCTCCTGGCACAGGCCAGAGGATGGAGGTGCAAGCTGGGTGCTCTCAGAGGTGGGTCCTCATCAGGTCGGTTCACATTCCTCATTAGGTCCCAAAGGTCTTAAAAAAGAGAATAGGAGATGGTTCTCCTTAATAATAATCATCACTCTTCCTTAAGAAACTCAAGATACTCTGAGTTATTGTCCAAGATCTACGAAGAGAAAAAAGGTAGAGTCATTTAATGACCTGCGCAGTGACAGCAAAAGCCAGTCACAAGCAGGTCTGATTCCAGGTCGCCCTGGCTTTATGTTATTTTAAACATATATATTTGTTCAAGCATCCCTGATCCCACATCTGCACAAGAAGCTTCTATGTCTCAATGAAAATGAACATTCTGAAGGGTAGCTTCATAATTACTGTTAGGCTAATACTTAGAATTAAAGTATGGGGGAGACTGAAAGAGCAGTATGGGATATTTCATGCATATGATGACTTCATCTAATAAGGGAAGTCTTCTCCCTGGTCGGAGAGCTGTGATATTCCTGTGCCATTTTGGAACTTTACTGGAAAATGTTGTTAAATGCTGCTGTTTGACCTTATCCTGGTATGTAATGACCTTCATTTTCAAAATACATTTGATTTTTAGAAAGATGGAGATAGAAAGTGAACAAATTAATAAATCGTGAGCATCAGAGAAGACAAGCAAAATTGTATTTCTAAAAAGTGAGTGTGAACACTACACAGAGCTTAATAAATGATACAGAAACGAGCAGCCTCGAATAGTAGAAATACAGAGCAACATAGAGACTGAGTGAAACAAGGTAAAACTGACTGAGATTTATTACCTAGCTCCATTTATGAATATTAAAAATGCAGGTGCACAAAACAACAATACACATTTCACAAGAACACATACAAAGATACATAACAAAAACAGTACATTATTTTTGGAGGAAATAAGGAAATAGGCATGGAAAATAAAGATAAAATAGAGAAAGAAATAAAGAGAGAGGCTTTCCCAGGACCAGTAATTATAATAAGCTGTGAGCTGAGGGATACGATTATCTCAATTCTGCACCTGAATTAAAAAAAAAAATTGTGTCACACTAAACATCCCAAGCAACGTAGACGCTGAAAACTCCTGACTCTCAATATTAATCCCACTCTGTGCTTTATGACAATATTATGAGACCTATCAACAAGCACATCACAATGACTCTTTCTGTATTTAGAATAAACCATGAACAATAATAGTCACAAGTATAATTGTTTTGACTACTATTGTTCACAGTATATTCTAAATATGTAAAGCCATTTTTTTTAACAAGAACATTACAGAGCAATCTACAGGAAAGACCATGACTCCACTGTGCACATTGCCTTCTCAGATGTGATCCAGGAAAAGCACAAATCTTCATGCAGTAAGGAAACAAGTCTTTGAGTATATGTGATTTTCTTGCATTTCTTTCAGCTCTTTTAGTTTGTCATTATCTATTAGAGAAGTATCAACTAAACTTGATCCACATTCAGGCAAAGGCAAAATTACCTATTCAATTCCCAGCCAAGATACTTAGATTCACTGGTCAGAATACAGATACTAAAGAAACAACAAATATTTCTAGCAAGACAATAATCGAACATATATTCTCTTGTTATCTTCTCTTTAGCCCATACTCCAGTGTGAGTGCCCATACTCATACATAGCCTATTAGCGTAGCCTGACATGCCCAGAGAGGGAGGAAACAGTGATACTATTAAAGATCTCACAGCAGTTATGAAAATAGAATCTCCTACAAATTAATTTTTAAAACAACTAATGGATATTTTAAGCACTGGTTTTTGCTGTGTTTTACTCCAGCATGCTTTACATGAACATTTTAATACTATAGCAGCCTTCAGATTTTATGAACCAAAACATAATGCTGTGAATATATATCCATGGAGACCTTCACTCTGAAGCTGCCTTTCAGAGAAAAGCCTGAAAATTGAAAATGTAGTAGATCTGGTTTTTAAATGGTTGAGCTTTTCAAGGGGATGAGTAATCTATCATAAGGGACCATTAACTTCACTTAAAAAGCATACATTTATGGTTCTTACTTTATAACACCATTATGATCTTTACTCCTAGTGTTGTTATTCTGTGATCAGAATGTGAAAATACCGCTGAGATAAGTGACAAAAAGTTTAGTTGCCAGTTAGTAGGGTTTTAAAGTTATTTGCCATTAGATTTTTAATACAACATAAAAAGAAGGCTATTATCTGTCATGGTCAAAGAAATGTGGGCTTGATTCACACAAAGTAACTTCTAATTACAAGAGATTATATTGCTTTCTACATAGTCCATTTCAAATGGAATGAATCAAAGTGTTCATCTGCTCTTTTTTTTTTTTTTTTTTAACATCTTTATTGGAGTATAATTGCTTTACAATGGTATGTTAGTTTCAGCTTCACAACAAAATGAATCAGTTATATATATACATATGTTCCCATATCTCTTCCCGCTTGCGTCTCCCTCCCTCCCACCCTCCCTATCCCACCCCTCCAGGCGGTCACAAAGCACCGAGCTGATCTCCCTGTGCTATGCGGCTGCTTCCCACTAGCTATCTACCTTACGTTTGGTAGTGTATATATGTCCATGCCTCTTTATCGCTTTGTCACCGTTTACACTTCCCCCTCCCCATAGCCTCAAGTCCATTCTCTAGTAAGTCTGTGTCTTTATTCCTGTTTCACCCCTAGGTTTTTCATGACATTTTTTGCTCTTTTTTTAATATCCTTTAATTTGGGCTTTCTTCCTGAATGAGGGACATGACATGGCTGGGATCCTGTGTGGCTCAACCTAGTGACCTGAATGAAGTGAAAGGAAGATAGTCCCAACATCACCTCCCCACCAAAGTTATAAGTTATTTTAGGGTAAATGATAAAAACTCAGGACCTTTATCTTCCTCCTAATGCAGGTTAGCATATACAGATGCTCTTCATTTAGATTACTGATTTAGTCATTTAAATCTTTATTCATAAGGGAACCCTAATTGTACAGTCAATCAAAAAATATTTATTAAGCACTTACAATCAATAAACCATTGTTCTAGTCATTAGAGTTGTGTTTCTCAAAGTGTGGTCTTCAAATCACAGGAAACTGAGTTACTAGAAGTACTACAGATAAATTGATGACCACTCCCCATCCCAGACCAACTAAATTAGAACTTTGGAGGGTGGAACCTAGGAATCTAAACTGTTAAAAGTATTCCCAAATTATTTTGGAAACCCCAATTAAAAAATGTAGTCCCTGCCATCAAGACCTAATAGAAAGATGGGAATGCAGATAGGAGACAACAGATCCTGACTTACTGTCAATAAAATCTGAGCAATGATTTGTGTCATATCTAGGATAAATAATTTAATTGACAATGCTCTACTCTGCATCCTCTTCTTCTGACATGCAAACCCTGAAACTTCATGTTGAGTTGGTGGTATCATAAAATGTTAGCATCTCTGCAGTTAGTAGAACCTTCTTGCCAATCCACACTGGATATGTAGCATAAGCAAAAATACACCTTTGTTGTTTTAAGCCACTGAGATTTGGGGGACTATTTGTGACTGCAGCATAACCAGATTTTCCTGACTGAGGCAGACACACCTTTCATCTTTTTCCCAATAGAGAGGTTTGTTATTATGCATCCTTTACCTCAAAAACAGGCAAAAATTAAAGAGGAAATACAGAATTAATTGGACATTCTACGGGCAGAAGAAATCCCAAAGAACAATATCATAAATAATATTTACCGACTCCATATGTTAGACACTGTGCTAAGAGTTTTCCATGTGAAGATCTATAGGTTGAACTTGCCAGAGGTCACAGCAAAAACAAAGACCCTAAGACCACAATGAGTTTGGCATATTTGTGAAACAGAAAAAAAGGCCAATGTAACTAAAGAATATTGGAGCATAGGGGAGAGTGGTGAGGGATGAGGATAAGAGATGGGATTAAAGAATTTGTGAGGCATCAGATTACATAGGGCTGGTGAGCCATGGGAAGCACTTCAGATTTTATTTTTGGTGCAGTGGCAGCCACTGGAAAATTTTAAGCAAAAAACTACATGTCATGATTTACATTTCCAAAAGAGCAACCGGACTCCCTCGGGGACATTGGAAAGGAACACAAATTATCAAATAGAGAGAGAAAAAAAAGAATTTCCCATTGAATATCCTTGGGTTTAACTTTTATCTTTGGTCCATTTTATTTGCATGCTCTATATATTCATATTCAGTCTAGGTTTTATAAAATATTATTTCTCCAAACTTAATATTAATTTAAAAATGCTTGTCTTTGTGGTGGAATCCCAACAATACTCTTTGCTTCATTTAACAAATATTTGTAATGTCTTATTATGTGAAAGACACTGTGTTGCAAATATGAGACCATTTATCACAACCCTGTGAGGAATCTCCCCAAGCTCTCGAGCTCCTATTTCCTAAGACCATATCACCCTCTTTCCAGTGAATCCTCTCTTTGTCTCCAGCTACCATCAATCCTCTTCATTTACAGACTGGGCTATGAATTCCTCACCTTTCTTGGTTCTTTGCCCCTCTGTGTTTAATATCATTGATCTGACCTTGACAAATATTATCCCTCTGGAACTGTCACAGAGACTTGACCCTGTAGGACTTGAGCCCTTTTTGTCAGTGTCCATGAGGTGTGCGGGGCCAGCGGGGAGGAGGGAAAGTTCCGAGGGGAGAATGGAGGAAACAATCAAATCCCCAAGTTAGACTGAAATCCTCAGTGATCTCAGCTGTACTATAGAATAAGAGGAGCAGAAGTAAATACAGTTTCTAGATTCTACCTCATTTCTATCTCATTTCTCAATCAAGACCAGCATGATTCCCCTTTTATGGGGGATGGCATAGTCAGAGAACTAAATGCACCATGTTCTTCAGATTCCATGAGACCAACGTTGCCCGCCCCCCCAGGTGGGTTGGGATAGGAAGAGGTACTGCCATTCACAGCCTGTCAAGACCAAATTGGGAAGTCATCCCCTTCATTCATTGTATGTAACTATATCCTGGCAATCCTTGCTTTGCACAGTTCCAGTATGCACATTTCAGTTATTATGGTTTAATTAAAAACACTGGTCCCAGGCAACTGGGTTCACGTTTCCATTACCACAGTATATTAACTGTGAGTAACTGCATAAAGTACAAACTTCGCTGCTAGCTCTTCAGTCCACAAATCACTACATAGATAACAGATACGTATCCTGATCAATGACCAACTATGTCGCTTCTTGTGAAGCCTGTCAGTGATTGGTCACTGCACGATTGTTACTCAATCCACACACAGACTGCAAAGCACGTAGTTGTGTTGCCTCCTTGTCTCCCAGTGACAAGCCCACGTGACATTTTACAAAAATGGATAATTGAAACAGGAAATTGGGAAAGATGAAAAATTCTGCTCCCTTATGTTTACATTCATTTAATATTTTAGTAATAAAAATGAACATTGAAATAAGCATTAAATTGTTTTTTTAACTCCCTCTACCATTTCTACTTGCTTTGCCTGCTGTCACAGACTCAGAACACTTCCTGATGAGTCAGGCAACACTGATGGTTCTGAATCTCTAAAAAAAATATGTATTTAGAAAGATCAGCTTTTCCATAATCAGAGCTGAGCCATGTAGGACTTTATAAGCACTCTAGGAGACTTAAAATGTAAAAACCCAAATTTCCTTGCCTCTAACTTTTAACATGCCTGGTCCCTGGTGATGCCCCACTCAGGCATTACTGATGGGTTGAAGAAACCATCTGTGCAGTGTAGATGGTACTACCTGTATGTGATTAGTTGAAAATAGTTGACAAAATCCACATGGTTAAGTAAATCAGGCAAACAGTAACCAAGGCACAGATGTTTACAATCCTCCTGCACAGTCATATAGACATGGTCTGTCAGGAAAACAATGCCTCTTGGACTATCTCTCACATTCACACACTTAAATAAAATGTTTTTTAAAAAACTATTTGTTGAGCATTTACTATGCACCAAGTCTTATGCTTAACACTTATTTTCCCATTTACTCCTCACAAGAACCTTATAAACAGGATACCTTTTTTTGGGGGGGGGGGGAGTTGAATTTGCCAAAAGCTTTTTCTGCCTCTATTGAGGTGATCATATGGTTTTTATTCTTCAGTTTGTTAATATGGTGTATCACATTGATTGATTTGCGTATATTGAAGAATCCTTGCATCCCTGGGATAAACCCCACTTGATCATGGTGTATGATCCTCGTAATGTGTTGTTGGATTCTGTTTGCTAGTATTTTGTTGAGGATTTTTGCACCTATGTTCATCAGTGATATTGGTCTGTAATTTTCTTTTTTTGTAGTATCTTTGTCTGAATTTGGTATCAGGGTGATGGTGGCCTCATAGAATGAGTTTGGGAGTGTTCCTTCCTCTGCAGTTTTTTGGAAGAGTTTGAGAAGGATGAGTGTTGGCTCTTCACTAAATGTTTGATAGAATTCACCTGTGAAGCCATCTGGTCCTCGACTTTTGTTTGTTGGACGATTTTTTAATCACAGTTTCAATTTCATCACTTGTGATTGGTCTGTTCATATTTTCTATTTCTTCCTGGTTCAGTCTTGGAAGGTTATACCTCTCTAAGAATTTGTCCATTTCTTCCAGGTTGTCCATTTTATTAGCATAGAGTTGCTTGTAGTAGTCTCTTAGGAGGCTTTGTATTTCTGCGGTGTCTGTTGTAACTTCTCCTTTTTCATTTCTAATTTTATTGATTTGGGTCCTCTCCCTCTTTTTCTTGATGAGTCTGGCTAATGGTTTATGCATTTTGTTTATCTTCTCAAAGAACCAGCTTTTAGTTTTATTAATCTTTGCTATTGTTTTGTTTCTATTTCATTTATTTATGCTCTAATCTTCATGATTTCTTTCCTTCTGCTAACTTTGGGTTTTGTTTGTTCTTCTTTCTCTAGTTCCTTTATATGTAAGGTTAGACTGTTTATTTGAGATTTTTCTTGTTTCTTGAGGTAGGCTTGTATAGCTATAAACTTCCCTCTTAGAACTGCTTTTGCTGCATCCCATAGGTTTTGGATTGTCGTGTTTTCATTGTAATTTGTCTCTAGGTATTTTTTGATTTCCTCTTTGATTTCTTCAGTGATCACTTCGTTATTAAGTAGTGTATTGTTTAGCCTCCATGTGTTTGTATTTTTTACAGATCTTTTCCTGTAATTGATAGCTAGTCTCATAGCATTGTGGTCAGGAAAGATACTTGATATGATTTCAATTTTCTTAAATTTACCAAGGCTTGATTTGTGACCCAAGATATGATCTATCCCGGAGAATGTTACATGAGCAGTTGAGAAGAATGTGTATTCTGTTGTTTTTGGATGGAATGTCCTATAAACATCAATTAAGTCCATCTTGTTTAATGTATCATTTAAAGCTTGTGTTTCCTTATTTATTTTCATTTTGGATGATCTGCCCATTGGTGAAAGTGGGGTGTTAAAGTCCCCTACTATGATTGTGTTACTGTCGATTTCCCCTTTTATGGCTGTTAGTATTTGCTTTATGTATTGAGGTGCTCCTATGTTGGGTGCATAAATATTTACAATTGTTATATCTTCTTCTTGGATCAATCCCTTGATCCTTATGTAGTGTCCTTCTTTGTCTCTTTTAATAGTCTTTATTTGAAAGTCTATTTTGTCTGATATGAGAATTGCTACTCCAGCTTTCTTTTGATTTCCATTTGCATGGAATGTCTGTTTCCATCACCTCACTTTCAGTCTGTATGTGTCCCTAAGTCTGAAGTGGGTCTCTTGTAGACAGCATATATATGGGTCTTGTTTTTGTATCCATTCAGCAAGCCTGTGTCTTTTGGTTAGAGCATTTAATCCATTCACGTTTAAGGTAATTATTGATATGTATGTTCCTATGAGCATTTTCTTAAATTGTTTTGGGTTTGTTTTTGTAGGTCCTTTTCTTCTCTTGTATTTCCCACTTAGAGAAGTTCCTTTAGCATTTGTTGTAGAGCTGGTTTGGTGGTGCTGAATTCTCTTAGCTTTTGCTTGTCTGTAAAGCTTTGATTTCTCCATTGAATCTGAATGAGATCCTTGCTGGGTAGAGTAATCTTGGTTGTAGATTCTTCCTTTCATCACTTTAAGTATATCATGCCAGTCCCTTCTGGCTTGTAGGGTTTCTGCTGAGAAATCAGCTGTTAACCTTATGGGAGTTCCCTTGTATGTTATTTGTCATTTTTCCCTTGCTGCTTTCAATAATTTTTCTTTGTCTTTAATTTTTGCCAATTTGATTACTATGTGTCTCAGTCTGTTTCTCTTTGGGTTTATCTTGTATGGCACTCGCTGCGCTTCCTGGACTTGGGTGGCTATTTCCTTTCCCATGTTAGGGAAGTTTTCGACTATAATCTCTTCAAATATTTTCTCGGGTCCTTTCTCTCTCTCTTCTCCTTCTGGGACCCCTATAATGCAAATATTGTTGTGTTTAATGTTGTCCCAGAGGTCTCTTAGGCTGTCTTCATTTCTTTTCATTCTTTTTTCTTTATTCTGTTCTGCAGCAGTGAATTCCACCGTTCTGTCTTCCAGGTCACTTATCCATTCTTCTGCCTCAGTTATTCTGCTATTGATTCCTTCTAGTGTAGTTTTCATTTCAGTTATTGTATTGTTCATCTCTGTTTGTTTGTTCTTTAATTCTTCTAGGTCTTTGTTAAACATTTCTTGCATCTTTCTCCGTCTTTGCCTCCATTCTTTTTCTGAGGTCCTGGATCATCTTCACTATTATTATTCTGAATTCTTTTTCTGGAAGGTTGCCTATCTCCACTTCATTTAGTTGTTTTTCTGGGGTTTTATCTTGTTCCTACATCTGGTACATAGCCCTCTGCCTTTTCATCTTGTCTATCTTTCTGTGAATGTGGTTTTTGTTCCACAGGCTGCAGGATTTTAGTTCTTCTTGCTTCTGCTGTGTGTCCTCTAGTGGATGAAGCTATCTCACCATTATTTTTATTTTATATATTTTATAAGAAATTGCAGCTCAGAAATATTGAGTACTCATCCAGGGTCAGACACCAAGCCCATAAGAATAACCACTTAATGATCAAGAATACATGGTTATATTTCTGGCTCATATGTCTACTTATATAACTATACTACTTGGTTTTAAAAAAAAACAACCACCTAACTTTTATCTGCAAACAACCAACAAAACATGACATGATAACTAGTGGTGAAACAAACAACTGACTATGTGTGAAAAACATATTCTAGAAAATCTCACAGAGGTGTTTTATTTCATTAACTTCTTAGTAATTACCAGTTGCTTATAAGAAAGAAAAAGCATGAAAGTTTTAGCACTGTTTTTAAAAGCAGTTTTGTATAAAATTTGACAAAAATAATGAGAAATGCTAAGGGGCAATTAAAATAACTTTTTAGCTTTACTAAATAAGGAAAACAGTTCTGATGAACCAAAAATACTATTTTAACTAGAAATCCTATGAGAACAGCAAAATTAACAAACAGCATTCCTTTTAGACAATTCACTACATCTCCCACCTCCCCAAACAGACAAAATTCTATCATGGTTGATGATTGTTACTGAAGACATTACTCCTAAACTTTCATTACCGTCATTGCTCTGATGGTTGGTTCTCACTGCAGAAGCTCAAAGCTCTATTTTTTTCACCTTGGCCTTCCATCTCTGACCTTTCAAGTTTTCCTGAAATCAAATTGCCAAATCCTGTTTTCTCCTTTCAGAGCATCTCCTAATCCTCCTAATGTAATTTAGACTGACAGGGCTGAGCTGCAATTTTCAATAATATATCTGCAGATGAAAAGAAGGGTGTCCTGAGGGGTACTTCCAGCAAGTTTCCAATTGGACAAACCAGACTGGAGAGGCCCGTCCCCATCCCTGGGTGTTGCCACCACCATTGCTACCCATTTGCAACTACAACTTGCTCCTGGCTGCCACTGCTGTGTGCTCGGGCTTCCAACTCTACAGAGGCAGATTATTTTTATTAATAATAATAGCTAGTATTTATAGAATGCTTATTATGTGCCAGACAACTTGCCAAGTGATTTTATATGACTTTACAGGACTTATCTAATAAATTAGATATTTGTGTGTTTTCTGCATTTGGGGAGATCAGCAGCCTAAATATTGATTAAGAATAAATAGAATACTTTGTTCTCATTTCTCCCTCATTCTCTCACCAATTAACTTTATTGAACATCTACTATGTGCTAGGAGTTACACTAGGTATAGATCTTGAAAGCAGAAACTTACAAATACTGTAGTGTAAATATCTTAACAAATATGTATGATTTGCATACTGTAAGATTCACCTTTTAAAGATGTACAACTTGATGACAAATTTTAAGTATTGAATTGGCCCAAAAGTTTGTTGGGATCCAAATGAAATTTTGGACCAACCCAGTATATTCACAATGTGCCATCATTTTATTCTAGAACATTTTTATCACCCCCCAAAAGAAATCCTCTACCCATTAGTGGTCATTGCCAATTCCCTGCTTCCCTGGACCCTGAAAACCATTAATCTACTTTCTGTCTCTATGGAGTTGCCCATTCTGGTCATTTCAAATAAACAAAATCATCAAAAAAAAAAAAAAAGGAAATATGTAGAAAGTAATCACCTTTAAGGAATTAGTGTTATTTTAATCTGCCTAAGTAAATTCTTTAAAAGAATATTCTCCTTTCTCTAGCCTGTTTCATTATTAGGGTTCTGTAATGAGGGGGCCTACAGGGGAATTTCTATCATCTTGAGTCTTCTGGCTACAGAGAAAGATCTGAATCATGTATAGGTGTTAATCAGTCTCATATTCAGTCTAGTATTTGAACCCTGCTCCGAGGCTCTTCTCTTGTCCAAAATCAGCTGCTACTCACACAAATAAATTATGTTTTTGAAGAATATTTATGAATGTGTATAAATGGTCACATATATGTTATACACCAAGCAGAAAATTGTATATGAGTTATGATCCCATGTTGGACTGGACCAAAAAAAAAAACCTGCTACATACACACATATATGCAAAAGAAAATATTAGGAAGAAATGTGATACAGTATTAGAAAAATTGGAGATTTTATTTTCCTCTATATATCATTCTACATTGTGCAATTCTATTAATATAACCATTTAGGAGTTTTATAATCAGAAAAGATTATTTTATAAAAATTAAAATCAAAAGCCGAATGATTATAAGAAGTCTGCTTGGAAAAATATAGCTCTAATTATTGTTTTATTGAGTTTAGCAATGAACCAACTTATAAGTTTAAGCTGTATGGCTGTATTGTTTTCAAGTAATTTTTTGTTGTTGAAATTCTAAAAGAATACAAAGAGAAACAGATTTTGTTTAATTAGAAGTGCCAAACTCTAAACAGTTCCTATTCATTCTCTTGTCATCAGACTTGAATTCACACAAAAATGGCCTCTCACAAATGACCTACTAGGAAGAAAAAGAGGAGGAAGGTCCCTGACTTCTCAGAAAGATTCTTTCCCACACTACTTTTTTGAAGACTGTCATTCTCTTTAAGGCTTTTCTTCTCCAACTTCCTTTAAAAGGAATTTAGAATCTTCTCCCCATGCACAAACATACCTAAGAATCATATTTTTAAAAATACATTTAAAATATGAGACGTGCTGGTGCTAGTGATGGGAACAGGGAGTGACTTCAGATGGTCACATGAAATCTTTTTGGAGTGACGGAACTAGATTGTGAACTCGATTGTGAGGATGGTTGCATAACTTCGTGAGCTTACTAAAAATCACCAAACTATACATTTAAAACAAGTAAATTTTATACTTCAATAAAGCTTACAAACTAAAAAATGTAATTGTATTGGATACAGGAAAGAATTACTATAACAGAAGAAAATGTTTGAGAAATTCTGAAAGCTATTAAGGAATCAAGATTGTATTGAAGAGGTATCAGACCCACAGGCCTAGCTAAAATGATTTGAAGGGCCCAGTGCAAAATGAAAATCCAGCACCCTGGTTCAAAACACATTAAGAACTTCAAGATGGCAACAGGAGAACATTAAGCCAAGTGCAGGGCCCTTCAGAGTGCTGGGCCCTGTGGGACTCCACGAGTCACCTACCCCTGAAACCAGCCATGATGATTGGAGGAGAAACCTTAGTCTGAAATATGAAAAGGAGGAGAATTCTATGAAGTTTGAATGATGCTCCAAACTATGAGTAAATAGATCCAGAGTGGGTAGGGCTTGGTAGTGATCACAACGGGAACTGGGGAAGACAAGTAGCAACACGGCAATTCAGCACCTCCTTCCATTTCTGCTTATGCTGAATGACAGCAGAGAGTTCAAAGTAGCATTTAGTTCTGGACTAAAGCAACGAATGTTGGAAAAGGGCGTTGCAGAGGCAGAGGAATTCTCCAGGTTTGTAGTATTTACCGAGAGTAGGAGGAACGCACAAACCGAAAAGATACAGCCCTTGCACCCCCATGCTAGTGGCACAAACAACTTTCTTCACAATAACTGGAGGAAAATTGCTCTAATCAGAACCTTCATTCACAAATGGGAAAATGGGAAATTTAAATACCAATGCAAAATGAACTCACAAGCAATAATCAAACATTTGAAGAAAACAAACACAGTGAAAGATACTATGCAACAGAAGAATAAAAATCCAAGAGAAAACAGAGCTTTTTTTAAATTAGCATAATTAACACTTGAAGATAAACATAAGGGAGAATCTCATCTAAAAATATAAACAAAATATATATTTTGGAATAAAAAACACTGCAGATCTTGAGTTTTTAAAAATAGACAATGACTTGCTTTTTCTCTATTAAGAGAATGTTTTGATAGATGTTTCTACTCTTACGGTATTATATCCATCTTTCTCTTTATGGCTAGCGATTTTTGCATCATATTTAAGAAATCTTTGATTATTCTAAGTTCATAAAGATACTCCTATATGTTACCTTACAGATGCCTTGTTTTTTGCCTTTCACATTTATAGCACAGTGCACTGGGAATTACTTTATGAGCTGAGTAGGGGTCAGGAGGAGGTGGAATTGTCAGGTCCTCTCCCAACCTCCCCAGCCCCCTTGACTGAATTGACCCAGCACCCTTTATTAAAAGGACTGTTCTTTCCCTACTGCTCTGCAGTGCCACCTATGTCACATAGCATCCTTATATGGGTCTGTTTCTGGGTTTTCTATTTATTTCCATTGAGCTTTTCATTTATTCTTTGGACAATACCAGTATCTTAATTGTTCTAACTTCATATGAAGCCTTGATATTCACTAGAGGATATCCCTCAACTTTGTTCTTCTTAAAGATTGTCTTGGCTCTTTTGGCCCTCTGCATCTCCACATAAATTTTAAAATCAGCTTTTTAATTTCCACAAAGTAAAAATGCTGAGATTTTGATTGGAAATACATTGTTTCTATAGATTAATTTGGGGGAAGTTGACATCTTTAAATGTTGAATCTCTCCATCAGTGAACATATACATCCCTCCATTTATTTAAATCTTTTATAATTATCTCAGTAACATTTTGTAGTTTTCTTTCTTGAGAATCTTCCTAAGTATTTGATACTTTTTCAATGCTATTTATAAATGTCATTTTAAATTTTCTAAATTTTTAAAATTTTATAGTCCTTGTTGATAGAAATAAAATAGTTCTTTTTTACTTTGACCCCATCTGTAGACTCTTGGGATTTTCTACATACAGAAATATATCATCTGCTAATAATGACAGTTTTATTTATTATTTTGCAACCATACTTTTTTATCCTATTGCTATCACTGGAACTACAGTACAATGTTGAATAGAAGTTGGTGAGTGCAAGAATTCTTGTCCATTCCTGACCCAAACACTTCAGAGTCTGTTTTTTTCCTTCCAGTTTTATTGTGATAAAATTGACATACAGCACTATATAAGTTGAAGGTACACAGCACAATGATTTGACTTGTATACATCATGAAATAATTACCACAATAAGTGTAGTGAATATCAGTCATTTCATATAGCTACAAAATAGAAGAACTGAAAAAGAAATGAAATGAAAAAGAAATTTTTTTCCTTGATGAGAACTCTTACAATTGACTCTCTTGGCGACTTTCATGTACAACATAGAGCAGTGCTCATTATGTTTATCATGTTGGACATTACATCCCTAGTACTTATTTATCTTATAACTGGTAGTTTGTACGTTTTAGCAATCTTTAGCCAATCCCCTTCCCCCAAGCCCCACATCTGGTAACCACAAATCTGATCTCTTTTTCCATGAGTTTGCTTGTTTGTTTTCGAAGTATATTGACCTATAACACTATGTTAGCTCCTGGTGCACAACATAGTGATTCAATACTTCTATACATTTCAAAATAATGAACACAATGAGTCTAGTTACCATTGGTCACCATACAAAGATGTTACATTATTATTGACTATATTCCCCACACTGCAGGTATCATTCTCTTAACTCATTTATTTTATAACTGGAAGTTTGTACCTCTTAATATCCCTCACCAATTTCTCTCATCCCCCCCACCCCCTTACCCTCTGGCAACCAGCTATTTGTTCTCTGTATCTCTGTTTCTGTTTTGTTATATTTGTTCATTTGTTTATTTTTTAGATTTGACATATAAGTGAAATCGTATAGTATTTGTCTTTCTCTGCCTGAAAGCACTTTCACTTAGCATGATACCCTCCAGGTGCATCCATGTTGTCACAAATGGCAAGATTTCATTCTTCTTTATAGCTGAGTAATATTCCATTTTATATATATATGTGTACATGTACATGTACATGTATATGTATATGTATATCACATCTTCTTTATCCTCTCATCTGTCCATGGGCACTTAGGTTGCCTCCAAATCTTGGCTGTTGTAAGTAATGCTTCAATGAACATTGGAGTGCTTATATCTTTTCAAATTAGTGCTTTTGTTTTCTTCAAATAATATGTAGAAGTGGAATTGCTGGATTGCCTGGTATTTCTATTTTTAATCTTTGAGTAACCTCCATACTGATTTCCATAGTGGCTGCACCAATTTACATTCCCACCAACAGGGCACAAGGATTCCCTTTTCTCCACATCCTCACCAACACTTGTTATTTCTGTCTTCCTGGTAATAGCCATTCTGTCAGGTGTGAGGTGATATCTCATTGTGGTTTTGATTTGCATTTCCCTGATAATTAGCAATGTTGAGCATCTTTTCTTGTGCCTGTTGGAAAAATGCCTTCTTTAGAAAAATGTCTATTCAGGTCCTCTGACCACTTTTTAATCAAGTTGCTTATTTTATTTGAGATTGAGTTGTATGAGTTCTTTGTATATTTTGGATATTAACCTCTTGCTGGATATACCATTTGCAAATATCTTCTCCCATTTGATAGGTGGCCTTTTCATTTTGTCGATAATTTCCTTTGCTGTACAAAAGTTTTTTAGTTTGAGGTAGTCCCATTTGTTTGTTTTTGTTTTCCTTGCTGGAGGAAACACATCTGAAAAAATATTGCTAAGATGAGTGTCAGCATACTGCCTATGTTTTCTACTAGAAGTTTTATGGTTTCAGGTCTTACATTTAAGTCTTTAATCCATTCTGAATTTTTTTTTTTTGCATATGGTGTGAGAAAGTAGTCCAGTTTGATTCTTTTGCATGTAGTTGTCCAGTTATTCCAACACAATTTATTGAAGAGACTGTCTTTTCTCCACTGTATATCCTTCCCTCCTTTGTCATAGATTAATTGCTCATATAAGTGTGAGTTCATTTCTGGGCTCTCTATTCTGTTCCATTGACCTATGTGTCAGTTTTTGTGCTCGTACCATACTTTATTGATTACAGTAGCTTTCTAGTATAGTTTGAAATCAGGGATATAAAATATAGTCTATTTTAATATTTTCTTCATTCTCACTTCCGTTTCAGAATTCAACCACTGGAAGAAATGACAAAACTAGTACAGAGATTTGCTTCTGAGAACAAAGTGAGAACAGAGAGATTTGAGAAGGGGGTAGGGTTAGACAGAAAGCATGATCCAGGAGGAGATATTTGGTTTTCTCCATATTTCTCTGTGTTGTTACATTCTTTATATCATTAGTATATTCTTGTGTATTATTCATATATTGTTTTAGTTTCCCAGGAGAAGAAATTGGGGAGACGGGGAGGGAGATAAACAGATAAAATAAAACTAGTATTTAAAATGAACTAACATGAAAACATTAAAATTACTTAAGTGTACATGAGCAAAAATGCATTTTTATTTTGTTTAACAAGATCTTGGTTAATGACACAGAAAAAAAACTAAGAGCAGGGATGTACTCCACAAATCTGGGAACAGTTGCATCCGCCAACCATCCTCATAGTCTGAGGCTTTTGTTCACACTCCAAGGAGGCTTGTGTCAGGATAACAAATGAAGAGGACTGGATCTTCACAAACTTACACTTCATTTGAAGTTTTTACCTTAGCTTTTTTCAGAATATTTGGATATGCAAAATGGGTTTTGTAACAATAATAATTATCTGGATCTGAATGTTTTAAAAAAATTTATTTTCTTCCCAACTAGTGATTTTCCACTGAAAAAATATAAATATTTTTTGTTTCTTTTCCTACATATTTTGAAAAGTGAAACTAATGAGAACCTGGAAACCAAAAAGTATTTAATCTTCAAAACCATACTTAAACAAAATCATATTCAGGTCTCCTCCACATTTTCACCTGCTTTGAAGCTCTCTTCCACAACACAAAGATTTTACCAGGGGATGTTGAAGAGCTTATCTGCTGACATGCTGTTAATTCTTTCTTATCAGCATTACTTCTTTGGCATAACAGAAAGAAAATTGCATGGTATTTCCCTTTTTAAGTCCAATTCTTGTTACAAGTTTTGTGTTCTCTCTTCTTTAACAAAAATTCTCTTTTAAGGAATTCAAAGTTCAAAGTGGTGATAAAAACTGTTTAAGTTGATTCTGCGACTTCTCATCTGGACAAACAGGATGTAAGGCTGGCCTTCCAGTATAGGAGGACACCTGAGCATGTCCTTTTAGTGAAATCCTATCTCTAATCCATCGCTTCCTGTGCTAGAGAGCTATTTTTCTATTTTTAAATGACTCCACGTTTTATAAAAATAGAGCATGTCATTTCATGCATGTATTGAAAAGAGAACTCAGCTGGGCTACAGAAGACCCAGTTTTAATCCTGATTAGTTTCTACTAAACAGCTGCATGACTTAGGGCTTGATACAACTTCTTGAGGCTTCAGTTTTTGTTTTTTTTTATATGTCCATGCCTCTCTCTCGCTTTGTCACAGTTTACCCTTCCCCCTCCCCATAGCCTCAAGTCCATTCTCTAGTAAGTCTGTGTCTTTATTCCTGTTTCACCCCTAGGTTTTTCATGACATTTTTTTTTCTTAAATTCCATATATATGTGTTAGCATACGGTATTTGTCTCTCTTTCTGACTTACTTCACTCTGTATGACAGACTCTAGGTCTATCCACCTCATTACAAATAGCTCAATTTCGTTTCTTTTTATGGCTGAGTAATATTCCATTGTATATATGTGCCACATCTTCTTTATCCATTCATCCAATGATGGACATTTAGGTTGTTTCCATCTCTGGGCTATTGTAAATAGAGCTGCAATGAACATTTTGGTACATGACTCTTTTTGAATTATGGTTTTCTCAGGGTATATGCCCAATAGTGGGATTGTTGGGTCATATGGTAGTTCTATTTGTAGATTTTTAAGGAACCTCCATACTGTTCTCCACAGTGGCTGTATCAATTTACATTCCCACCAACAGTGTAAGAGGGTTCCCTTTTCTCCACACCCTCTCCAGCATTTATTGTTTCTAGATTTTTTGATGATGGGCATTCTGACTGGTGTGAGATGATATCTCATTGTGGTTTTGATTTGCATTTCTCTAATGATTAGTGATGTTGAGCATTCTTTCATGTGCTTGTTGGCACTCTGTATATCTTCTTTGGAGAAATGTCTATTTAGGTCTTCTGCCCATTTTTGGATTGGGTTGTTTGTTTTTTTGTTATTAAGCTGCATGTGTTGCTTATAAATTTTGGAGATTAATCCTTTGTCAGTTGCTTCATTTGCAAATATTTGCTCCCATTCTGAGGGTTGTCTTTTGGTCTTGTTTATGGTTTCCTTTGCTGCACAAAAGGTTTTAAGTTTCATTAGGTCCCATTTGTTTATTTTTGTTTTTATTTCCATTTCTCTAGGAGGTGGGTCAAAAAGAGCCTTGCTGTGATTTATGTCATAGAGTGTACTGCCTATGTTTTCCTCTAAGAGTTTGATAGTTTCTGGCCTTACATTTAGGTCTTTAATCCATTTTGAGCTTATTTTTGTGTATGGTGTTAGGGAGTGATCGAACCTCATACTTTTACATGTATGTGTCCAGTTTTCCCAGCACCACTTATTGAAGAGGCTGTCCTTTCTCCACTGTACATTCCTGCCTCCTTTATCAAAGATAAGGTGACCATATATGTGTGGATTTATCTCTGGGCTTTCTATCCTGTTCCATTGATCTATATTTCTGTTTTTGTGCCAGTACCATACTGTCTTGATTACTGTAGCTTTGTAGTATAGTCTGAAGTCAGGGAGCCTGATTCCTCCAGCTCTGTTTTTCGTTCTCAAGATTGCTTTGGCTATTCGGGGTCTTTTGTGTTTCCATACAAATTGTGAAATTTTTGTTCTAGTTCTGTGAAAAATGCCAGTGGTAGTTTGATAGGGATTACATTGAATCTGTAGACTGCTTTGGGTAGTAGAATCCTTTTCACAATGTTGATTCTTCCAATCCAAGAACATGGTATATCTCTCCATCTATTTGTATCATCTTTAATTTCTTTCATCAGTGTCTTATAATTTTCTGCATACAGGTCTTTTGTCTCCTAAGGTAGGTTTATTCCTAGATATATTATTCTTTATGTTGCAATGGTAAATGGGAGTGTTTTCTTGATTTCACTTTCAGATTTTTAATCATTAGTGTATAGGAATGCCAGAGATTTCTGTGCATTAATTTTGTACCCTGCTACTTTACCACATTCATTGATTAGCTCTAGTAGTTTTCTGGTAGCATCTTTAGGATTCTCTATGTATAGTATCATGTCATCTGCAAACAGTGACAGCTTTACTTCTTCTTTTGCGATTTGGATTCCTTTATTTCCTTTTCTTCTCTGATTGCTGTGGCTAAAACTTCCAAAACTATGTTGAATAAGAGTGGTGAGAGTGGG
This sequence comes from Aethalodelphis obliquidens, assembly GCF_003676395.1. Classification (NCBI taxonomy): domain Eukaryota; kingdom Metazoa; phylum Chordata; class Mammalia; order Artiodactyla; family Delphinidae; genus Aethalodelphis; species Aethalodelphis obliquidens. Next base: position 37,942,449 of record NW_020837948.1, on the reverse strand, counting down.
CAACCTTATCTTGTTCCTGATCTTAGTGGAAATGCTTTCAGTTTTTCACCATTGAGGACAATGTTGGCTGTGGGTTTGTCATATATGGCCTTTATTATGTTGAGGAAAGTTCCCTCTATGCCTACTTTCTGCAGGGTTTTTATCATAAATGGGTGTTGAATTTTGTCAAAAGCTTTCTCTGCATCTATTGAGATGATCATATGGTTTTTCTCCTTCAATTTGTTAATATGGTGTATCACGTTGATTGCTTTGCGTATATTGAAGAATCCTTGCATTTCTGGAATAAACCCCACTTGATCATGGTGTATGATCTGTTTAATGTGCTGTTGGATTCTGTTTGCTAGTATTTTGTTGAGGATTTTTGCATCTATGTTCATCAGTGATATTGGTCTGTAGTTTTCTTTCTTTGTGACATCTTTGTCTGGTTTTGGTATCAGGGTGAGGGTGGCCTCGTAGAATGAGTGGGGCAGTGTTCTTCACTCTGCTATATTTTGGAACAGTTTGAGAAGGATAGATGATAGCTCTTCTCTAAATGTTTGATAGAATTCGCCTGTGAAGCCATCTGGTCCTGGGCTTTTGTTTTTTGGAAAATTTTTAATCACAGTTTCAATTTCAGTGCTTGTGATTGGTCTGTTCATATTTTCTATTTCTTCCTGATTCAGTCTTGGCATGTTGTGCCTTTCTAAGAATTTGTCCATTTCTTCCAGGTTGTCCATTTTATTGGCATAGAGTTGCTTTTAGTAATCTCTCATGATCTTTTGTATTTCTGCAGTGTCAGTTGTTACTTCTCCTTTTTCATTTCTAATTCTATTGCTTTGAGTCTTCTCCCTTTTTTTCTTGATGAGTCTGGCTAATGGCTTATCAATTTTGTTTTTCCTTTCAAAGAACCAGCTTTTAGTTTTATTGATCTTTGCTATCGTTTCCTTCATTTCTTTTTCATTTATTTCTGATCTGATTTTTATGATTTCTTTCCTTCTGCTAACTTTGGGGTTTTTTTGTTCTTTCTCTAATTTCTTTAGGTGCAAGGGTAGGTTGTTTATTCGAGATGTTTCCTGTTTCTTCAGGTAGGATTGTATTGCTATAAACTTCCCTCTTAGAACTGCTTTTGCTGCATCCCATAGATTTTGAGTCGTCGTGTCTCCATTGTCATTTGTTTCTAGGTATTTTTTGATTTCCTCTTTGATTTCTTCAGTGATCACTTCGTTATTAAGTAGTGTATTGTTTAGCCTCCATGTGTTTGTATTTTTTACAGATCTTTTCCTGTAATTGATAGCTAGTCTCATAGCATTGTGGTCAGGAAAGATACTTGATATGATTTCAATTTTCTTAAATTTACCAAGGCTTGATTTGTGACCCAAGATATGATCTATCCCGGAGAATGTTCCATGAGCACTTGAGAAAAATGTGTATTCTGTTGTTTTTGGATGGAATGTTCTATAAATATCAATTAAGTCCATCTTGTTTAATGTATCATTTAAAGCTTGTGTTTCCTTATTTATTTTCATTTTGGATGATCTGTCCATTGGTGAAAGTGGGGTGTTAAAGTCCCCTACTATGAATGTGTGACTGTTGATTTCCTCTTTTATGGCTGTTAGTATTTGCCTTATGTATTGAGGTGCTCCTATGTTGGGTGCATAAATATTTACAATTGTTATATCTTCTTCTTAGATCGATCCCTTGATCCTTATGTAGTGTCCTTCTTTGTCTCTTCTAATAGTCTTTATTTTAAAGTCTATTTTGTCTGATATGAGAATTGCTACTCCAGCTTTATTTTGGTTTCCATTTGCATGAAATACCTTTTTCCATCCCCTTACTTTTAGTCTGTATGTGTCTCTAGGTCTGAAGTGGGTCTCTTGTACACAGCAAATATATGCGTCTTGTTTTTGTATCCATTCAGCCAATCTGTGTCTTTTGGTGGGAGCATTTAGTCCATTTATATTTAAGGTAATTATCGATATGTATGTTCCTATTCCCATTTTCTTAATTGTTTTGGGTTCGTTATTGTAGGTGTTTTCCTTCTTTTTTGTTTCTTGCCTAGAGAAGTTCCTTTAGCATTTGTTGTAAAGCTGGTTTGGTGGTGCTGAACTCTCTCAGCTTTTGCTTGTCTGTAAAGGTTTTAATTTCTCCATCAAATCTGAATGAGATCCTTGCTGGGTAGAGTAATCTTGGTTGCAGGTTTTTCTCCTTCAACACTTTCAATATGTCCTGCCACTCCCTTCTGGCTTGCAGAGTTTCTGCTGAAAGATCAGCTGTTAACCTTATGGGGATTCCCTTGTGTGTTATTTGTTGTTTTTCCCTTGCTGCTTTTAATATGCTTTCTTTGTATTTAATTTTTGACAGTTTGATTAATATGTGTCTTGGCGTATTTCTCCTTGGATTTATCCTGTACGGGACTCTCTGTGCTTCCTGGACTTGATTAACTATTTCCTTTCCCATATTAGGGAAGTTTTCAACTATAATCTCTTCAAATATTTTCTCAGTCCGTTTCTTTTTCTCTTCTTCTTCTGGAACCCCTATAATTCGAATGTTGGTGCATTTAATGTTGTCCCAGAGGTCTCCGAGACTGTCCTCAGTTCTTTTCATTCTTTTTTCTTTATTCTGCTCTGCAGTAGTTATTTTCCACTATTTTATCTTCCACGTCGCTTATCTGTTCTTCTGCCTCAGTTATTCTGCTATTGATCCCATCTAGAGTATTTTTCATTTCATTTATTGTGTTGTTCATCATTGTTTGTTTCATCTTTAGTTCTTCTATGTCCTTGTTAACTGTTTCTTGCATTTTGTCTATTCTATTTCCAAGATTTTGGATCATCTTTACTATCATTATTCTGAATTCTTTTTCAGGTAGACTGCCTATTTCCTCTTTATTTGTTAGGTCTGGTGGGTTTTTATCTTGCTCCTTCATCCGCTGTGTGTTTTTCTGTCTTTTCATTTTGCTTATCTTACTGTGTTTGGGGTCTCCTTTTTGCAGGCTGAAGGTTCGTAGTTCTTGTTGTTTTTGGTGTCTCTCCCCAGTGGCTAAGGTTGGTTCAGTGGGTTGTGTAGGCTTCCTGGTGGAGAGGACTAGTGCCTGTGTTCTGGTGGATGAGGCTGGATCTTGTCTTTCTGGTGGGCAGGTCCACGTCTGTTGGTGTGTTTTGGGGTGTCTGTAGACTTATTATGATTTTGGGCAGCCTCTCTGCTAATGGGTGGGGTTGTGTTCCTGTCTTGCTAGTTGTTTGGCATAGGATGTCCAGCACTGTAGCTTGCTGGTCATTGAGTGAAGCTGGGTGCTGGTGTTGAGATGGAGATCTCTGGGAGATTTTCTCCGTTTGATATTATGTGGAGCTGGGAGGCCTCTTGTGGACCAGTGTCCTGAAGTTGGCTCTCCCACCCCAGAGGCACAGCACTAACTCCTGGCTGCAGCACCAAGAGCCTTTCATCCACACGGCTCCTTAATTTGGGATGATTCATTGTCTATTCATATATTCCACAGATGCAGGGTACATCAAGTTGATTGTGCAGCTTTAATCTGCTGCTTGTGAGGCTGCTGGGAGAGATTTCCTTTTCTCTTCTTTGTTCTCACAGCTCCCAGGGGCTCAGCTTTGGATTTGGCCCCTCCTGTGCGTGTAGGTCGCTGTAGGGCGTCTGTTCTTTGCTCAGACAGGACGGGGTTAAAGGAGCCGCTGATTCGGAGGCTCTGGCTCACTCAGGCCGGGGGGTAGGGAGGGTCACGGAGTGCGGGGCGGGCCTGCAGCGGCAGAGGCCGCATGACGTTGCAGCAGCCTGAGGTGCGCTGTGCGTTCTCCCGGGGGAGTTGTCCCTGGATCCCGGGACCCTGGCAGTAGCGGGCTGCACAGGCTCCCCGGAAGGGGGGTGTGGATAGTGACCTGTGTTCGCACACAGGCTTCTTGGTGGTGGCAGCAGCGGCCTTAGCGTCTCATGTCTGTCTCTGTGGTCCGCACTTTTAGCCGCGGCTCGCGCCCGTCTCTGGAGCTCCTTTAAGCAGCGTCTTTAATCCCCTCTCCTCGCGCACCAGGAAATAAATTGGGAAGAAAAAGTCTCTTGCCTCTTCGGCAGGTCCAGACTTTTCCCCGGACTCTCTCCCGGCTAGATGCGGTGCACTAACGCCCTGCAGGCTGTGTTCACGCCGCCAACCCCAGTCCTCTCCCGGTGCTCCGACTGAAGCCAGAGCCTCAGCTCCCAGCCCCGCGCGCCCCGGCGGGTGAGCAGACAAGCCTCTCGGCTGGTGAGTGCCGGTCGGCCCTGATCCTCTGCGCCGGAATGTCTGCGCTTTGCCCTCCGCACCCCTGTTGCTGTGCTCTCCTCCGCGGCTTCGAAGCTCCCCCACTCCGCCACCCGCAGTCTCCGCCCGCGAAGGGGCTTCCTAGTGTGTGGACACTTTTCCTCCTTCACAGCTCCCTCCCGCTGGTGCAGGACCCATCCCTATCCTTTTGTCTCTGTTTATTTTTTTCTTTTGCCCTAACCAGGTCCGTGGGGGGGTTTCTTGCCTTTTGGGAGGTCTGAGGTCTTCTGCCAGCGTTCAGTAGGTGCTCTGTAGGAGTTGTTCCACGTGTAGATGTATTTCTGGTGTATCTGTGGGGAGGAAGGTGATCTCCGCGTCTTACTCTTCCTCCATCTTCGAGGCTTCAGTTTTTTCACCTGGAAATGAGGCATTTGTATTAGATGATCACTAAAGGCCTTTCATTGTCTAATTTATATGAAGCTTAGAAAGGGAACTCTTCTATTAATTTCTTAATAATAGAGCTTTAAATTGTATTGGAAGGAAATATAAAGTGGTTCTAAACATTTTTTTTTATATTTGGAACTGAGTAAAACAAGTATGTGAGAACATTGGTATGTGGCAGTGGTATATTTTCTGATATCTTTTGTTCAAAGGAACAGTTTGAAAGAATGCCAAAAGTTTATTTTTTTCCCCTTCACTCCTGGACTTCCTATACAATCTTCAACTGCCAGAAATATAGGAAGAACAAAGTCTTTAGCAACTGATTTCAAACTGGTCATGTAAAACCCTAGAGCTCTATAAAGCCCTTCAGGGGGTTGCAAATATTTGATCTGAATTTCACTTTTTAAAATGTATATTGTAAATTTTATATATAAAATATGTATATATTCAAAAATATTATGTTTACTTATTCAACAAATATTCATGGAGTGCATATTATATGTTGAAAATAGTTTGTCTTAGGATTCAGGAATGAACAGAAACAGACAAAAATCCTTTCCCTCCATGAAATTTACATTCTAGTAGTGGTAGCAAAAAAGAATAGTCAAAATAAGTAAATTATATAGCATATTAAAATTTTATAAGGGCAATGGAAGAAAATTAAGCAGTGGCTGCAAAATGACTCAAGAGGTTTGAGTAGATCGGTCTGAGAAGGTGGCAGTTCAGTAAAGACTTGAAGGAAGTGGGGAGGGAGCCAGAGGGACAGCCGAAGCGAAGGTCCTGAGGCAGGAGCATGCCTGGGGAGTGGGAGGAGCAGCCAGGCTACCAGCACCTCTGGAAAAAGGGGACAGAGAAAGAAGAGGCCAAGAGAAGGAATAGAGGCCTGTGGGTCATCACACCTTTTAACACAATGCCTTTCAATACTGCTTATACAGTACTTTTATGTGGAGCTTTCCAGTATTCTCTTCATAAACATTTGAATATGGCACTAACACCGAACAAGATTTTATTTTATTTACTTGTCTTGTTCAAAATCAGGCCTACACTTGTTCCTTCAAGCAAACACTACATTCTTATGACAACGAATGTGGGCTAAGTTAAATTACATGCCAAACAAGGCTTAGGTATATCTGCTTATGTCACTTTTCCAACAAGAAGTAAATCCATAACTTACTGATACCACTATATTATAATTAGCTCTAACCATCATTTTTAGATTACATTACTTCTAACCTGACTTACCTTTATTGATAAGGAATGCAAACTACTTTTGAAATATTGTTATCCCATTGCAACTCAAAATAAACAATGTCATTTATATCTCTTTAAAGCTTCCAGAGAAATTTATTAAAAGCATCTTGAGATTTCACAATAAGGTGCTACCTTTCACAAATACTTATCTAAGTCAGCATTTTTTTTTTCTTACTGAAACAGCCAAACAAAATTCACCTATAAGTTGGGTGTTGAGACTGACATGACTGCAAATACCAACTAGACACCCCGATATTAAGATATTGTCTTCATTAAAATAGGCTCATGAATCTCACAAATTGAATTAATAATAAGAAAATGCTATAAATTTAAAATTATAAAATAAATTTAAATTAATAAAATTTCCTCTTTATCTGGTGAATCTATGTAATTTTTGCAGAGTTGGTGCCTAGTAAGAAATGGATGGAAGGTGATTTTGCAGAAATCATGAGTGCAAGCAGGTAAGGGAATATATTCTCTCCTCTTAACCCTTCATTTATTCATCCCCTCGTGTAAATAGAAGAATGAATTTTTCATTAAAAATACATATAGACACATGCACACCCACTCATATGTATATGCACACATATACGCATACACGTATGTGTTATATAAACACATATATATATTCATCCTTACATAGGTAGGTGATCAACAGAGACCACACAATGTTATAAGATATTAACAATTTGTGAATTTAGATGAAGCGTACGTGGGTGTTCATTGCACTATTTTTTCAACATTTCCGCGGGCTTGGAATTTTTCAAAACAAAAGATTGGGGGAAACAAAAGAGAGAGACTGGTGTCACTGAACAAAACAGTCTGAATAATTCTGACCTCAGAATGACTTCTCACATCAGTGGGATGTTTGCCCACATGATTCACCAAATGAGGCTGATGAGTAGCATTAGTGAGTCAAGAAAGCCTAAATCAGACCGTGGAATGGCTGTAGACCAATTAGTTAGCCTCATCAAACCTCAGTCGAGTGAATTTTATTGCCTTAATTCACTAAAAAAAAAAAAAAAAAAGCCTAAACAAAAATGTTAACCTCTCTACCCAAACACAAGAAAGAGTTTTAGAGCACATGGAATTTAGCACCAAAGGAATTATGAACTGATATTTGCTCGGATTTGTTATGTTTATTTACTCACTCTAAGAAAAATATTTGCCTTTTGTAACAAGATTCTCTGAATTCACAGGAGAGCTTAGCTGATCCTGCAAATTTGGTTGTGAAAAGTACAGGGGTGAAACAAATATACATTTCAGAATCCTAAATCACAGACTGCAGGAAATATAGGCCCTTGGCTTTCTACCCACAAGGTCGAAGGAAAAGATTTCAAATATTGTACAAGTCTCAACTGCCCAGAATTCAGCATTTATGTTTACAATAAATGCATTTATGTTTACAATAGGACTCTGGCTTGCAATTCTAGCCTGCCCTGCGGTGCCAGGTCTATCTCTAAGTGTCCCTGGCTCACAGGCAGTGTTTTAGCTGGCCTGTTAGTATTCAAAGGGTCATGAACTGGAGCCATACCAGAAACCAAATGAAATAGGCATTCACCTCAACTGGCATTTGTAAGGCTGAGATAAACAGTGGAACTACTGAACAATAGAAAAGGACCTTTCTTCCTCTCACCAGTGAAACAAATCTTAAAATATGAAGATCAAGGACTGCTAGAGATAACAGACACCAAAGAACTGAAACGTCTTAACAGCAGGTGGTATCAGTGGGGCTTGTCTTTTGAAAATGTGTTAGATCCTTTTAGGACTATGTAAAACACTTCTGGTTCCTATGGTGATGCTGATAATACTTTGTCAGTCATTGTGATATCTAGATCTACATTAAGTAGTTTAAAAAGCACCTTGAAATGCTTGAAGGTTAAATTAGTTTCTCCTCTAAATTGCTTGGTGTCAATTGTAGTTGTGATAATTGGAGGAGATATACTTAGTTTGTGAGGAATACTGACCAGTGTTTCTTGCCTCTTACAAAGTTTAGAGAAAGAGAAGCAGCCACAAACTGAGTCCCTTTACAACAGCCCCAGACACTAATCAAAGAACATGTCTTCAGAGTGGAAGAGACTAAGTAATTCATTAGTTTTCAGGCAGACCCAGACCTGCTCTTAAAGAACGCCATTCCCTACAGTATTTCCCAATCTCATGTCTGGTCCTTCCTTTGTTAATTTGTTTCTTAGGAGGGGCATTTTCAAATAAAATTTTGTGGAAACATTTCCACAAGGCCAAGGCGGGCATAAGCCACAAATCCTGCCACTGACCCATATCAAAAGCTGTTTTTTTGTAGTGTTCAATGAACCATCAACCACAAATTTTGTGACTGGGAGGATGGAAAAGATGGGCTTTCTATTCTTTCTCTTTCCCTGGCTTTTGCACGTTTTAATTCTACTACCAGTTGATTTTTGCCAAGTTGTGAAATAAAAAATTGAATTTCCCGGTATACAGAACCTCAGAAATTTTGTTAGACCCATTCCAACAAAAGTTTAGACTGGTCACTACACAGACTTTTATGCAGCACGTTCTGAAGCTTTGCAGGTTTATCTTTGCAGTAGGGCTGACACACTTGTCCTGACTGGAGGAATCTTTCCTCCCTAGTTCTAATCCCATTGCTCTTTAATGTAACATCACCATCCCAACAGCTTTGGTTGTAGAGGAGGCCTTCTCCACATGCTTCAGCATTGACAAACTTGCTGTGTGACTTCAGCTCCAGTCTTGAGTTATTTTCAGTGAGTTTGCATATATCCTGTTATCAGAACAGGTAATTATTCTTCCAAATAAAGAATATGTTATGAAGTATCTAACATGCTATACGACCTATGCTAAAAAATTATTTTAGTACACTATAAAAAAAGAATTTCATAAAAATGAAATATTGCTACCACCAATACAATTCCAAAAGAAGAGGAAAAACTAGTTTTTGTTTGCACTGTTAAATCAGAATAACAAATCTTTTGAGTACAGCATTTGCGGTTTTAGTTTACGGAAGATCGTAAGTGCGTTTGCTCATTTTCACTACATGAAGTCGACACTTCATGTTTTGCCTATTTTGAGGTCATGATACTAATAATAATAGCTAATATTACCTGAGCACCTAAGGTCTGCCAAGCCTCTGTTGACTCTTGATCTTTGTATCAACCTCATTAAGTTGAATCTATTACTATCCCAATTTTGCAAATGAAGAAAGTGAAGTCTGGTGAGGGAACAAAACAAGGGTAATAGGAAAGTTGTTCTGAGGGACTGTAGTTCCTGGGATCTTAATTATCACACTGATTGTGTGCTACAGCCACTCTTGTCAGTAAAGTTCGCATTTTCTCACAGTTCATACAAGTTTCCAGTTGTATTAGTCTGCTTGGGGTGCCATGGCAAAATACCATAGACTGAGTGCCTTAAACAACAGACATTTATTTCTCACCATTCTGGAGGCTGGGAAGTCCAAGATCAAAGTGCCAGCAAGGTAGGTTTCATCTGAGGCCTTGTTTCTTGGCCTGTAAGCCGCTGCCATCTCACTGTAGGCCCACATAAACCTCTTTGTAAGTCTGCAGAAAAAGAGACAGGGAGAGAGAGCTCTCTGGTGTCTCTTATAAAGACTCTGATGCTGTCTAATCCTATCCTATCAGCTCAGGGCCCCACCCTTATGACCTCAGTTAATCTTAAATTACTTCCTTGGAGGTCTCATCTCCAAATACAGTTAGGGTTCCAACATATAAATTGGGTGGCGGTGGGGAGAGGCGGACACAAACAGTCCATAGTCACACGTAACTTAGTGTATTTCCAAAAGAAAATTATTCCAAGTTCATTGAGATGTTAACCAATAGGTATTTCTCAATTCCAAAATTTTCTCTTTAACAAAACTTTGAAATATCACATGTACTACAGGCCTCATGGACAGAGATTAAAGAAGTGATACTCTTCATTGCTCATATCAGTTTAGGTAATTAGATGAACAATGGTTGACCTTTGAAGGGAGCTGTATCAGAGAACTAAAGCAAAAATTCAAGCAAAACATCTGAGTCATTGGGAGGTCAGCTCTGATGAGACTCCAGATAAATTCATCAGCCTGTAGTGTTAAGTCCATACCATCACCCTGACTGGGGTATGCTCTGCTTTCACTTATTATGAAATCCATTAATCTAATCACATGTTATAATCTAGGAACAAGTATATTTATACACTTAAAGAAGAGATTAGCGCACAAATTAAAAATAACAGAGATAAAAAATAATCGGTTGTAGCATTTCCCAGAAATGTAGTTTACATTTCTTTTTTACTTAAGCCATAATCATTGAATGATTTACATGGAAAGACAAGAGAGTAGGAGCAAGCATGTATATTATATACAGTTATTGAATCAACCAATAGAAAGGAAGATATCTAGAAATGAAGCTCTTAGACCTCTATAAAAACATGTCCTCTGTTAGAATTTCAATTGTCTGACATGGTTTCAAATCCTACTCAACTCATTATGATGTTTGCTGTCTATATTTTTCAACAGCACATTGAAGCATACCACAGTATTTGAAACCATAGCCTATAAATATTGCTGTTACACAGCCTTCTGCTCTCACAATGGTGAATCAAGAAATATGTTATGAATTTTCTCAAATTTATTTTTTCCACTATATACAGTGTTAGGCTGGCCAGGCAGAGATACCTCTAAGCATCTATGCAACTAATTTAGGACCTTAGAGGCAGCCAGAATCTCTATTAGCAGGTACCAAGTATTGCACGATGAGAAACATTTTGCCCAGATGAATATCATAGCAGCTTCCTGCTCTTGTAGAATCTCACTGTGAGGAATGGCAAGTTGACTGAAAGTACAGGTCATTAAATAGATAGATGGAGATATAGATTGATACATAGATACATAGATAGATAGATAGATAGATAGATAGATAGGCATCTCTACGAGGCTACCAGACTTCCAATTCAATGGCATTTGAAAAAAAAAAATAGCACTTGTTTGTGTCAGAGGCAAAATAGTCTTAGCTCTGAATTTATTTCCTTTTGGTAAATTGATTCACACTTTTTTTTTCTTTCTCCCTATTTCTTTATCTCACTACACTGTAGTTTTTGAACCAGAGCAAAGAGTCAAGGAATATCATGTTTAGGGGAGGAATATCGTTCACACACCTCAAACCTGCTAATCCTTTCCCAGTTAAACTGACAAAGCACTTTTCCTTTTGGAATACATGTGCTGGAATCAAATGAATTGCCAGAAAAGGTGTCTGTGCTTTGTTCTGTTTTAATTCCATTCCTTGTGGCCTGACTTTTGTTTATCTTCCTGTCAACCCTCTGCACTTACCTTGGCATTTCTCCTAATCAGCAAGCGAGACTACATAGGAACGTTGCCTGCAAGTCAGTTAAGGTAAACCTGGCTACCTGCCTCCTGGTTAGGACTTTTCCAGTAACCATCAGCTCGCATCATCCAGTGACAATCAGACATAAATAACCACAGGATTCCAAGCTTGCCCTTCCTATGGGAGGATCACTATCCCTCTTACTGCTCCTTTCTGTTAGCCCTTTGGGACCAAAGGGCTTCTTCTTGTTCTGTTGGCATAGGAATGCTTTCTGTAACTAAACCTTTGATACTGAATGAAACACTATGAATGATGTTATTTTTGTATCTTCTAAAAACTACATTTCCCATAAAATTGAGGTTACTAAATTCTACCCAAATTCCACAGATATTTACTTGGCAGCATATTCATGGATATAAGAAATAGTCCCTGCCCACAGAGTAAACTGTGCATAAGTAATAACATAACACACGGCAAGTAGAATATAAAATGTATGAAAGGTTCAGCTGTAATGGACCTGAGAACAAAAGGTGAGATTAATTATGAATGGGAGAATTACCGTTAATGGGGAGAAAGACAGCGTGTGAGCTAGTTCTCAGTAAGAGTTCAGAATTGAGGGGGGTGGCATGGGGAATAACCAAGAAACTTACAATTCAGACAAGAGAATGGGTGAGGCATGGAAGAGGGAATTTTCAAAATGCATTTGTGAAACAATAAATAATTACATTTTGCCTCACAAACTGAAGTTTTCTTTAGGCCAGTTGGATTGGGTCTCACATGCTATGCTCAGAACTTCCACTTTTTTCTGTAGATCAATGATTCCCAAAAGCTGTTCATGGGCCAGTGATGGTTTAAGTCTAAATTTTCACTGGACTGAGGAGAAATGAGAAAAATCAAGACAGTTTGTAAGGTTTTTTGTTGTTGTTGTTGTTGTTGTTGTTTTGTGGTATGTGGGCCTCTCACTGTTGTGGCCTCTCCCGTTTGCGGAGCACAGGCTCCGGACGCGCAGGCTCAACGGCCATGGCTCACAGGCCCAGCCGCTCCGCGGCATATGGGATCTTCCCAGACCGGGGCACGAACCCATGTCCCCTGCATCGGCAGGCGGACTCTCAACCACTGCGCCACCAGGGAAGCCCTGTTGTTTTTTTTTTAATGAAACAAAATGCATTTAATTCAAAGGTCTTTCCTTTATTCTGAGATTGTCTTTCCACTTATATTTGGAACTAAATGCAATTGCTGTTATGAAGTGATGGTAAGAATAGATAAGGCAGTTTGGCAAGAGGCTCTAATATTCTTATTTGGCAAAATAAAAGTTGGAAACACAGTTTTGAGCTCCCTGATAGATTTTTGTTTCACTGGTCCATGAGATCCAAACTTTGGGGGGCACTTCCAAAGGTAATGTGGACTCGGAAGGGGGACAACGTGATGGAAATTGTTCTTTAGGTAACGTAACTCTGGAAGTAATAACATTTTTAATAAAAGAGGGAAAAGGTAGGAAGGAAGGCAATAAATGAGACAGATAATGACAGTATATGAGGAAGGTTGTTAGAAATCTATGGCAACAGGGCTTCCCTGATGGCTCAGTGATTGAGAATCCGCCTACCAATGCAGGGAACCCGAGTTCAAGCCCTGGTCTGGGAAGATCCCACATGCTGCGGAGCAATTAAGCCTGTGCGTCACAGCTACTGAAGCCCGCGCACCTAGAGCCCATGCTCCACAACAAGAGAAGCCACTGCAATGAGAAGCCCGTGCACCGCAACGAAGAGTAGCCCCCTCTTGCGGCAACTAAAGAAAGCCCACACCCAGCAACGAAGACCCGACACAACCAAAAATAATTAATTACAAAAGAAATCTATGGCAAGAAGCAATCAGGACCTAACCAGGACATTGACGAAACTGAAAGAAATCAATGGATATAAGAATTAGAATCTACAGGATCGGTAGTTGAGTGAATGTACAAGCTAAGATTATAGTCTGAGCCACTGGGCTATCTGTACCAAAAAAAAAAAAAAAAAAGAGAGAGAGTAAAAATGGCAGAGATGTGGGGGAAATCTGGAGTGTGAAATTGGCAAAGCCTAAAGAGGTACACCTAGGAGTCATCTGGATGAAGGTCAGAGCTGAGAGAATTGTCAAAGATGAGAGAGTGGAAGAGAGAACTCTTGAGTGGAGAGCACCTCCACCACTTGATTCTCCTTCATTAGTTTAGCTCCTCTATTGAGAGGCTCCAAGGTTGAAAGGTATCTCTCCTAGATGTATCCTGATCAATGAACTTTGCTTTTTGTTGTCATCATTTCCTTAACTGTCAACTTCTAATACTATTATTTTGAAAAATCTCATAGTTTCTCAAAATCCTCTCTACTAGTGCATTTCTCTATTACCACATACTTCAGTTAGGTTCAGCATCACATCAAATTGGGGTGAGCTAAAAAGTTATGAAATAGCAGTTATTGAGCCTAAAGGATTTAAGTCTTTTCATCAAATATAGGAAGAGAGAAAGAATGAAATTTGAACTAGAATGATACTTCAGTATTACAAGAAATTGTATAACTTTGACAAAAGAATGACACTCAGATTCTAAAGTTTTTTGGAGATATTTATTGTCCTGGATAGTGAGGTTGTGGTACATTTTGTTTTTTTTTTTTTTTGCATAGTAAAAATAGCTAGTATTTATTGAGCATTTACTGCAGTCAAGCATTTGACAAGTACAACCTCACTTAATCTTCACAAAAAATCTATCAGGTAGATAATTTTAGTATAGCTTTCTTTTTTTAAAATTACTTATTTATTTATTTGGCTCCACCAGGTCTTAGTTGTGGCATGTGGGATCTTCATAGCTGCGTGCGGTATCTTTAGTTGCAGCATGTGAACTCTTAGTTGCGGCATGTGGGACCTAGTTCCCTGACCAGGGATCAAACTTGGGCCCCCTGCATTGGGAGCCTGGAGGCTTAGCCACTGGACCACCAGGGAAGTCCCTAGTATAGCTTTCTTTTAGGTTATAAAAGCTACATTGAGAGAAGATAAATTCCTTGTCCACTTTCACCAAGTAGAAAATGACTGAGCTGAGATTAGAATTCAACTGTATCAGTTAGGCTTCATGTTTTGGCAAATGACAGAAACTCCAGACAAAAGTAGTTTAAGGACAAAGGGAGTTTATGAGCTCCCATAACTAAAATGTCCAGGAGCGGAACTAAGGCTAACTCCACAAGGAACCTAACAAGTAACTCACACAATGTGATCAGTATATGGTGTCCCTCTCTTCATTCTTATCCACATATCTCTGTGTTTGCTCAGTTCTCAAATAACCTCTCCTATTGTGATGTCAGAATGTCTCCAGTAGATCCAGCCTCACAGCCAGGCTCAACCAACACCAGCAGGAAAACACAAATGTCTATTGCCCAGCAGTCCCAGGAAAAGCCTCACTGCATCCTTTCATTGTGATTGGGTCACAAGCCTGTTCCTGAAGGAACTGCTGCAGTTTGAGCAATGTTATGCACTAAATGGCCAAACCTAGAGACAAGGGTGCAGTTATCCAGGATGCTGTTAATGGAATAGGGTGCATAGGTGCTAGGGAGCGTGATCAGTAAATATCTCTAACAATTAAACTTTCTTGCTGAAGAACCTGAGGTTTTTACCACTATACTTCCCCAGCTAAACAATGAAGATCTATAAAGAACAGAGATGAGGCTTTGTGCATTAAAAGGAGGAGGGCACTGCTCTTGGATCATCCTTCATGATTCTTTAAGTGTTTGCTATTCAAAACTACTAACACCTTGACTGCGGAAAAGGCATATGGGAAAAACTAGACCCGTTTCTGCCACGATAACAGCAGAAATAAACACAATCCTCCAAAGAGACTTCATTTTGGGGGACAGGAAGAAGGGAGATGGACATTGTACATTTGTCCTAGATCATTCTGGAGGTGACTGAGAAAGAGACACAGGCCTCAATTTCTCCCTTCTAAGCCAAGTGTTCACACCAGAGTCCAACTCCAAATTCCTGTCCATTTAGAAGATTTTTTTCCATTTTCCCCCTAATACACTGGATTTAGATTGAGATAGTGAGGCATTAGTGTCCATTTATCCTTTTAGAGCTGGTTAAGATCCCGCAAAAGAACCAACGTCATTTTTGTAACAGGTTCCAATGAGAAAGGGACAAAAGAAAGCCCCGATCCTATTCATGATTGTCTCTTTCTATTTCTCTGGGAATATTAACTTGCTGGTCTCTTCACCTCAAAACCTTTTTTTTCCATTTAATTTCAGCTGACTCTCTGACATGTTACAGTAAAAAGAGGACGAAGTATATGGATGCTTGTTATTTCATGGATATGTTAAGGAAATGGTTTATAATGCAATTAAATCCCAGCACTTTGTGCTTTAAAGGAAAGAGGAAACACTCTTTTGGACCATCCCCTAGTAGTAAAAATTCAGCCAAAAGTCTATTACTTCCCTTTCTTTAAAACTTTAACTTCCTAGCCAATATTGCCAGACAAACGAAATAGTTCATTTCTGTCCTTTATGTTGCAATGAATGTAGAAAAGAAGAATCTGTACTTCAATTAAGTAGGCTTTAAATGAGAATTGAAAAGCCTGTATTCTTTAATAGTTTCAACACCATGTTTAACACTTTGCTTAGACTCAAAAATCCTATAGGAATATAGAATATATACCTTTGTACTTAAAGAACAAAAAATGTTCCTATTGAAATTTAAGCATAAGACAAATGGTGAACTGGATGCAGAATGAAAACTGAGTTATAGTTGTTTTTTTTTTCCAGAAGGCTGTCAGATACAATTGAAACAATGTTGTAAAACGTTTCTTTTGGGGGGCCTTTTATTCTCAGTCTTCACTTTCCAATTGCTTTCTGATATTGAAAAATTGAACTAAGATTTCTCAAATGAAAAGAAAAAGAAAATAGTGATAATATGGTCTCCTAAGCTTCACTTTTACTGTTTTACTCCCATATAAAAGTGGTAAATAGGGAGCTTGAGTCTCCAGACTGGCTTCATCTAGCTCCCATCCCAAACTTCACCCCGGTGGGGTTGATCGCCATTTCCCTAGAGCATACCCTTCAACTTTCCCCTGCTCTGTTACCTTCTGTGACGATAATGCATACACCACAACTTTTATACTTATTGATTGAATAAATAGAGCATAAGAAAAAATGAATGGCCAATCAGGCCAGGGCTAGATTAATTTGTAGGCAGAGTCATCAGGCTTTAAGGGCTCCAGCAAAACTGGGGCACCAGACAGAGAGAGAGAGACAGAGAAAGCAAACATCTCTGCCTTGGTGAATTTACTGGCAGTTCTAATTTTTGCAATTAGAACATCTTTAAGAAGGTATTTTAATTTCAACATGCATATGGTTTTTTATGACATTTAGAAAAATGAACTCTTTTATATTATATGTGAGAGGATATCATGGTCTTCCTAGAGCTTAGAGTCCTCTAAACTAGGCTGTTCAATTTGCTCCCCAAAGCCAATTGACATCTGTTGCCTTGACAGTATACAGGAAGCTTCAGTCTTGCTTTTATCCTAGAGACAACTTCTGGGAGGGAGGGTATCTGTAACAAAGTCACAGTTGGGACCACAAAGTTCTCTGAAAAGAGCTTTTCTCACTTCCTGAGTCCAACTCCCAGGGACCTCTTATTGTATCATCACAAGGTTTGGGATCCCCTTCTTTGCTTCCAAACATAACCTGCAGCAGGATTTCTCAAAGCAGACCATGGATCACTGGCCTCAGAATCACTTGGGGTGATTATATTTACAGGCCTGACCCTCCAGCTACTCAGTTTGATTCTGGAGTTTGGGCTTGGATATCTGCAGTTTTACAAAGTACTACCTGCACCCCACTGAATTTTGAAAATCACCATGTAAATATATATATGTGTGTATATATATATATATATATATATATATATACATATATATATGTATATATAATAGGTATATCTATATAGATATATAGATACAGATATATAGATATATAGATATGTGTGTGTGTTCATATAATTATATGTTTGGTGTAATAATTTAATGCTTAAGGAAAATATTAAAGGCATGAGTTCAAAGAAGTCTGTAACACAAATGTTTAACCCTGCCAGACACAGCTCCCATTTGGGTAAAACTTAAAGCAGAGATCATTACAATTAATCTTTAAAAAGCTACCTAAGTGTATCAATAGCTTTTTCTCCACTCATCTATATATCTCTCACCGTTTAGTTCCTATCAACATAAATAAACAAACTTTACATAATGTTGCCATTGTTTTTTTAAGAAAGCCACATCTTATTTAACTATATTGGTCATGAATTGGATGGCATTTAAAAAATTGTGAATAGAAGAACATAGAAGATGGAGTGATGATTATATTAAAATGAAATAGAATTCTCCTACAGAGTGACAAAATTATAATGATGATTATTTGTAGTAATGAGCTATAGAGTACGAGTCTGGAAGCAAAAATATAATTTTTGAGTATCTGGCTTTCTTTATACTGATGATAAAATTTTAAAAAGTCATTCCTTCCCACATACAGATATTTCTATGTTTCCTTCAGAATCCAACCAGCCAAGAATATCAATATATTTCAAAGAGCTTTATTTCAGATGCAGTTCAAAGGGAGGGCAAAGTTAACAGCAGAATCCTTTATGGGAGCTAACCTTAGAGAATCTAGTAAAGGATGCCATGTATTTGTAAGGAAAAATAATGCATCCTGAAACATTTTCAATGACACTGCATGAAAAAAGCAAAAGCTATCATGACATAAACAATCTGTATTGATTAGATTTTTTCTTAGAAATGTTGAGATCTTGAGGATAAATGAGATTTGGCTGTGATGACTCTTCCATCCTGTGGATTTTAGATATCTAAGTAGCTGCTGCATGTAACATGCTTACTTCTGCCCCTCTGAATAAGTCTTACGCTTACAGATAATCGCTGCTGTATTTTCGTGTTATCAAATTCATTTCTTCCCACTAAATAGAAAGCTCCTGGGTGAATAAACAGATCTTTGAAAGTTTTTCAAAAACCACAATCTAACAAGCGTGCCATAGAGATGAACTCTGGCTCACATGAAAATATTAGTGACCTCTCTGAAACTTGTCAAACTGTGACTTAAAATATACTTTCTACTATAAAGTATATGGTGCTCTTGACTTTGATAATCTAAGTTCCTTATATAAATGAAATTTACTTTGTGTTAAAAAGCTCACTGCCATGGTAGTGCTGGAGAGCTTCAGTTTCAGGACCAGCAACCTCAACCAGAGAGTCATTTGGTTCCTTTTATTCATTTGCCTCTTGTCTATTAGTGTAAGTCTATGTGACAGACACTGCCTGGTGAACAAGGAAGAGCCTGACTTCACAATCTTATGTTCTACTGGAGTAGATTAATAAGCAAAAACAAATACTAAACAGAAACAATGACAAAAATAATTACAAGTTATAAAAGATATTATAGAATAAATAAATAAGGCTCTATGAAAGAACATAAAGCTGCAAAGGGCAGAGGAGATCCTGCTTTTCACAACATGATTAGGAAAGGCCTCCCATAGTAAGTGATACTGAACTGAAACCTAAAGGATGATAAGAAGACAGCCATTTGATGAAAGGGAGGAAGAGATTTCAGACTGGAGACTCACAAGTGCAAAGAGCCTGCAGCAAGAAAAAGCTTGGCCTCATAGGAAAGTGTATGGTACCTAATGTTTCTAAAGCATAGCAAATAGGACAGAGACACAAAACGAGATTAAAGAAATAGTCAGAAGCCTGATTCAGAGCCTGGAAAGCCATGGTAAGGACCTTGGAACATATTCTAGTGGCATGGGGAGCTATAGGAGCGTTTTAAGTAGCAGAAGCCATTTGTACATTTTTAAATGTTCAGGTAGAGTAAGAACCATTTCATCAAAGCTCTTGTACTCCTCCATCAAAATACAAAGAGAGCAAAGCTTATCTTGACTACCACACATCCCTTCTTCTGTTTGTAACCTCTCTTCCCTTACAGTGAATCTGGTCTTACCTATGTGTCCGGAGCTCCTACGTATCCGTTTGCCCAAGGAAACACTCCCTACACTCAATACCATTCCTTCACAGCCCATTCTTGAAAAGTTTTTCTCTCTGCTTATTATTTCTCCTAAGTTATAGCCACCTCTATCTTTCCTCTTTATTTCTGTCATTTTTCATATTGTTACCACAATGTATAATGTCTGCTTGCTTATTTCACTCTTTGTTCCACTACCAGGCTATAAACCCCATAAGGACAGGAATCACATCTGATTTGGGTACCATTATAACCTCATTCCCCTGCAAAGTGGCTGGCAGTGTTGAATAAATGAAAGAATTTATGGATCTTCCCTTTGGCTACTGTTAACAGCAATTTGGGTTGTATTGAAAACTTTGGCAACTGTCACTACTCAGCCTTGATATTAGGACAGATTTTTCATTTGCTTTGTACTACCAAACTCCTACAGAGACACAGAAACTGTACTTGTAGCTTCAACAGTAGCCTCGTCTTTCTTTCACTGATCTATGTTTCTGAACCCTGGGTAAAACAGACTCTACTAATCAACAGTATGAAAATCTCCAAGAATCCTGTGCTAATGCAACCATGGTTGCTATTTCAAAACCAACGATGGATGGGAGTGTGGAAAACGAATTAGAAAAAAGAAACATAAATTTTCTTATCCAAAAATGGAAGACAAATAGTTAAGAAGATACAACATAATAAATACAAATTTAAATTCCTGTTTTATTCAAATAAAGCAACCATACTCTTCTAGATGAATATTTTCCCATCTTCCTCAGAGCTAAAATAACTTAGAAGGATAAATAAAAGGACACTGCTCTCCAAAGTACCTAACTTACCAGGCTCTTAGGATAGAATAAGAAAAGCAGACACAGTTAAAGCCCAACAATCACTGTACAATTTTCAATCAGTCATTATCATTGATCTTTGCTTATGAGAACAATGAACATTTCACAGATTTAGCTATTTCCTTGAACTAATTTATATTTTAGTTTTTTCAGGAATAGGTAAATGCACATGCATTTTTTGCATATAAACTGGGTAAAATATTCCCAACAAGCATGAAAAATACATATAGTCTGGCCATATACTGTCTTGTACACAATCAGTATTCAACAAATATGATGTAATAAATAAGAAAGTGGCTTAACATTTCACAATATAAAACTAAGAATCTAAATATTTTCAGATAAGTCAGAATGTTTTATACATGTATGTTGTTAATATATTCTGCAAGTCAGCAGGACTTATTCTACATGCGTATCATCACAAATTAGAGCACACAAGTATGCTTCTTCCTGCAAATATTTTTGGAAATTTTTTTGCTAATTTTCATAATAACAGTTCTATACCATGTTGACCAAAATTATGAAAATGATTTACACACACAAATAAACTAAGTTTATCTATATGTAATGAAGCAGTATTTTCCATAGTATAGTCTAAAGAAGGTGAGCCATTTCATGTTTAGATAGATCTGTTCTGAAGGTATGATGAGGAAAAACTTAACCAACATGACTTCAAGTTAACATCTTTCTAGGGAACTTAATTAATTTAAAACATTTGTCTTTGTAGCTTGTGATGTTCTTCCTTGAAACGTTCAGTCATGGAAGATTTTCCAATAATGTTTATATCAAAATTCATTGCTGCTATGAATTAGAATATTAGGGAGAAACAAACAGGTCAAGGTACACATACATTAACAAGTTCTTGTTCAGGTTTAACACCAAATAGATGATTGGCGGTAATTGGCTGCAGTTTAAGAATTCTGAGACACAAAAAATGCCTTAAAGGATTAGTTGCAACTTGTCATGGAAGGAGCTCTTAAAATTACGTGAAGTGCAGGGCCTGAGAGAAAGCTTTCCTTTGTAATTTAATAGGCAAAAACCTGAAAGTAAAATGTCCACATGCACTTCGCAAGCCTTTCTAAAGTGTTTTAGCTAGTTGGTAATAATTTGGTTTGGACAATATTAACTGCTAGTAAGGTATAGGGCAGAGGGGGTGGGGATCTCCTAAGGATGTTGTTTTACGTGGTGAAATAACATTTGAAAATCTGAATCAAAGCTCAAGGGGAAAAGAGAAGAAAGTGGGCTTCAGAATGTTGATGTCTTTTCTCCTATAATAATTGGGCATACCCAGTAATGAACCCTGAACAATGTGATTAGGGTTACATTTTTTGTTTGTTTTAGGATGTTTATCTTGAACTACTCTCAAACTTACAGAAAAGTTGCAAATAATTACAAAAAATCTTTTTTCCCTACTCATTGAAGAATAAGTTGTTGATCTGATGCCCATTCACCCTCAAATACTTCAGTGGGTAGTTCCTACAAACAAGGACATTCCTCCACTAGATAATCACAATACAACCGTCAAACCCAGAAAATTAACACTGACATATTACTGTCATCTCATGCTCATATATCCTATTCATGTTTTTTTTTGTATTTTTTAAAATTAATTTATTTATTTTTATTTATTTTTGGCTGCTTTGGGTCTTCGTTGCTTTCTGTAGTTGCAGCAAGCGGGAGCTACCCTTCGTTGTGGTGCGCGGGCTTCTCATTGCGGTGGCTTCTCTTGTTGCGGAGCACAGGCTCTAGGTGCACGGGCTTCAGTAGTTGTGGCTCGTGGGCTCAGTAGTTGTGGCTCATGGGCTCAGTAGTTGTGGCTCATGGGCTCTAGAGTGCAGGCTCAGTAGTTGTGGCTCACAGGCTTAGTTGCTCCGCGGCATGTGGGATCTTCCCAGATCAGGCCTTGAACCCGTGTCCCCTTCATTGGCAGATTCTTAACCACTGCACCACCAGGGAAGTCCCCTATTCATGTTTTGCCAATTATCTCAATATTGTCTTTTATATTAGAAGAATTACACATGACGTTTACTTATTGTGTCTTTTTAATCTCCTTCACCCTGGATTTCCGCAGTCTTACTTTCGCTTTCCTCACATTTTTGAAGATTACATACCAGTTATTTTATAAAAGGTCCTTCACTTGGGTTACTTTGAAATATTTTTCTTACGATTAGATTCAGATTATGCATCTTTGGCAGGAATATCATAGAATGATGCTACAACTTTTTTTCCCATTGTAATTAGTGATTAATTTTATGAGAAGCTTCTTTTAAACTATTTCTCATCATATTTTTAATGCATTCATTTTATATCAAAATAGACTCATGCATTCCAATTTTTTCAATGGCTTACAACACATTACTATCATTATTTATATTGATGTTCAGTTTATCCCAAATTTAGTTAGTGGCAGCCCCTTCCAGCTGGATCCTGGATCCTTCGGTTATGTCCCTATCATTCTTGAGCACCTCCTTGCTTTATGGCACAGGATATTTCAGCATCACCTTGTAATCCCCTCATCCAAACCCTGGAATCAGCCATTCCTTCCTTACAGTGGAAAATGGTGTTTAGAAATCAAGACCTGGACTTCATATGTGCCACCGTCCATTGGGGAGTTGCTCCTCCCAAACCCTCTTAGTGGACAAAGCTGGGGAGCACATACAAGTGTGTGTACTTCATTTACATTTATGATTATTTCCCTATCTGCATACTGGAAACCAAGTGTTTACACCAACACCTGGTTTTTTACACAGATTCCAATCTAACACCATAAGGTTCATCCTAGTTTTCTCTCTTTTTGTATTTGTAAGTCCCTCATCTTACAGTGAGAAACTTGATTCACATTATCCTTAATATACTTATTTATTTGGTCAATCCCCGGTAATTAACCAGTTGCTCATCACCATGCCTCCTTTTCCCTTACATAGGAGCCCTCCTCACCCCTTTTGAGTTATGCCACCTGCTCTGAGCTGTCCCCTTGTATGAATGTCCTCCTTATTGCAGTGCCTCAAACACTGTGCCAACCTGACACCATGCATATATGTTCTCCTCAACAAGCTCTGGCTCTGACCCTCACACTGTGCACATGTTCTCACCCTCCTCAGACTCCCACACCTTGCTCCCAGCCACCAGGACACTCCACCTAACCCTCTCTTTTCTCCTCCCCTCCCACCACCTACCTTGCTCTGCCCCTAAAGCACTTTTAGACCAAATTATTTAAGAAGAAAAAGAACAGAAAATGGAAAGAGAAAGAGGAAGAACCACTGTTACTTTTTTTTTTTTTCACCGTTACTTTTTAAAAATTACTTTCCAGCTTCTCTTGTGGGGATGGAGGTCAATGGTCTGATGAGAGTATTGATGGCAGATTTGATGATAGAAAGTCTAAGTTCTACTTACAGAATAAACATTTATTTTATCCTAACTCAGAAAATTTTACGTAGGACTAACACAATATTATTTGAGGTAATTCATTTTATCTACTTACACTGGGATCATTAAGATAGCATATTCACAACATAAAATGCGTGGAAGAGTAAAGGAATTATTTGGAGGTTTTCAACAAAAAGCATTTCAAATTAGCCAGATATTGACAAAAGAAAGGATTAGCTTGTCTGTAGTAGCCAGATAATTGCTTTAATTCTCACAGTGTAAAGTTTTCTTTACCACTAGAATGTCTTCTCTATTAAAAGCAATTATCCCTTAATACAGGCTCTTACAATTTGTAGTACAAATATTTTCTACCAATCCAAAATTATAGGCACTTAAGGACTCTAAAAACCAGTTGCTAGAGAAAGAGAAAGTAATATTGTAGATGTATTGCCTCTAAGGGTAGTCCATGGATTTAATTCCAAGGACTGAGAACACAAGTAATTTTGATGATTTCTTTTGACTGGGAAGCAAAAGTATAAGAATTACGGAAGTTTGTTGGCCAGTCATGTAGAGTTGTTCTCATGGTTAGCTATAATATGACCTATTAGCATCTGATGTTCAGCATACACACAAATATTTTACACTATATAAAGTTTTTTTTTTCCAGGAAAATGTTATCACCCTATCAGAATAATTAAATTTCTAAGAGAATCTTCATGATGATGAGCAGAACTTTCATGGACAATTCACCCCATTTTTTCAGTCTATGAAGCATTTCTTAATACACTTAGTCCAATTTGTCCCCATAGACTTTGGTTGTCAAGAGAAAAGGGGGCAGGGAAAGAGGAAAAAGACAGAAAATAGGTAAAAACAATAGTGTACATTAGTGTTGTCTATATGTGAAATTGTGCTATAATAGTGAAAGATACATTAATTCAAAACAGCTCAGTGGTCATTCACTGAAAGATCCAAAGAACAAATGATCTTTTCACAACTTTTTTTTTTTTTTGACAAGTAGAAATTTTTTTCTGATTTTGGAGAACCTAGCTTCCATCAATCACTTTTAAATATTTAAATGAAAGTGTGAGGGAGAATTGGTTTGTTTTGTTGTTATTTTTCACTAAACAGAGTCAGTTGTTCTGCATATTCCCTTTTAGTACGTACTACAGACCTGCCAGTTATGTAGTCTCCTTGTAACTTTTTCTATCTTTAAGCTAACTCTGAGTCTATTTCTTCCTAGATAAGCCTCCCTCAACCTACCTAAAATAAACAAATACTGTAAGGCTCATACAGAGCCCTTTGATTTGCTGAATCATGTTTCTGAAACTTGTACCTGCCATTGAGATTTTTTTCTCCCATTTTAAAGTGTGAAACTGAAGTAGTTTACTTTCTAACTTGAATAATTAAATAGCCTTGGCAGGTGAATTAAATTTTCTCAAATAATAGGAAATAACTTCATGATGTTAATCTCAGAGTTATTTTCCCCAGAATCATCCATGTTTCCTCTTTCACTAACTTTTTCCAAATCTAATCAGTTCACCAGGTCCAGGTCAATCTGTGTTTTGAGTATGTCTTTAATCTGTTCCATCCTCTCTTAGGGTGTCTTAGTGTGGGCCCTCATCACCTCTCACTTGACTAACTCTCTCCATTCCATCCCAGAAGAATCTTTTAAAACCACAGTTCCAGTTATGACAATTCTCTAAAAACCATAGTGTCTCTATAACAAGATGTCACCTATGTGTCTATGGATATACAATGGTAAAAAAAATAATAATTAATTAATTAAATCACAGGCTGCTACAGCCAGAAGGTATGTGTCCTTATGATACATAGGGAGAACCACCAAGTCCATGTTTCCAAATTAAAATAGTTTTTTTTCAATTTGGCCTATGTGTGGAAGTTTTCTCACTTTCCAAAAAACAGAAAGAGTTAAAAGCCTCTTTTCCTCTGACTCAATACAGTAAGGGTAGAAAGAGTAGAGTACTCTAATTGAATGGACAGATATATAAAGCAACGGAAATATAAAATAAAGATGGAAGCTTTTTTCTGGGTAATAAGTAACCTGAGACAGACATTTTATAAATTATGTTGGGGGCTTGCAAAACTTCCCTGGAAATACAGTTGATAAAAACTGTTCTTAACAGAGTCAAATTTATGAAACCTCAAGCTTTAGAACTTCTATAAAAGATACCAATTCAGAGAAACCACCATTTCAGAGCACACCAACCTAGAACCTTCAGAATAGACCAAAAAAAAAAAAAAAAAAAAAATCAACGGGATAGAAATTAGAGCAGAAAAAAAAATTTCCGTGATCATACCTAACCAAAGCTTTTGCCAATTCTCTAGTAAAAATAAAACTAAAAGTTAATATCAACTTCATATGTACTACACATGTATATATATGTACTACATATGTATTTTATATATATAGTTGGACCATTTTATAAACTGCATATATTCCTCATTCCACAGTGTCTTCAATTATTTTTAATTAATCCTGTTGTGTTTATAAAGTACATATAATAAAGTCATTTTACTTATTGTTTTGGATAGATGATTAGGGTAGGTAGACCGTACCTGGAAATTATAGTAAAAATTCTGGGGCCCAGAGTGAACAGACCAGATAAGCTGCTTTCCTACTGATGTAGGCAATATCAACTCTCTG
Organism: Aethalodelphis obliquidens; assembly: GCF_003676395.1. NCBI lineage: Eukaryota > Metazoa > Chordata > Mammalia > Artiodactyla > Delphinidae > Aethalodelphis > Aethalodelphis obliquidens. Next base: position 37,916,332 of record NW_020837948.1, on the reverse strand, counting down.
TAAACACAGAGTTCATTCAAATCTCTGGGCCTTTGCTCATGCTGTACCTTATGCTTGACAAATCTTAGTCAGCCATCAAGACCCCACTCAAAAGTCACATTGTCTCTGACTGCTTCCTGAACTACCCAGTCTAGTTTCATTTTTTATTCCCCTCTCCTCCCATTGCCCTTTGTATACTTCCTTGTAGTATCGGTCATGATGCACTGTAAATATGGGTTTATTAGATTAGACTGGGAGGGTTTTGAGAAATAGTCTAGATATTAGCAGTTACTAGACCTTAGGGTAAATAAATTTTGTTTCTATATTTCCTTCTGGTAAATAGGACTTTCTCCTCAAAAGGGCATCTCTTCCATGTTGAGTGTTGGAATTCTGGGAGAGATACAATCCACAGAAAGTATGGAATCTACCCTTAAAAAAACTGATGTGCAAAATGTGAAACTAACAGCAAAAGTAGAGCAAAAAATAACTCTATGGACATTAAAAAATTACACCCCTAAACAGCTCTTCAGTTAAAAAGGAAATTGTATCAGAGGCCTTGTGTACTTTCATATCCTCTGGGCACCCTCTTAATGCAGCCACCCTTTGATAATCAGTTCCACACAAGCTTTCGGTATATTCAAGCATATGCACCTGAGAGCACCATGGCCTTGGGTCACATCTTATTCACCTCTCTCCCTGCCCTGGGACTTCTCTGATGCTGTGGCATGGGTTGTTCTGTACTTAGGTATGTTCAACCTTGAAGTACAAGGGACTTAAGACCCATAGGACTACTCTTGAGCTATTGAAGACTGGGAGCTGATGGTAGATGGTGTATCCACATTTTACCTCCGGGTGGACAATTCTAAGACATAATTTAAAACGTTCCTCAAAGGTCCCCATGAGATTGATCACCTTTGCCCATTTTGATAATCCTGGTCTTGGTATTTTTTCTTCCCTATCCACTCCTACTGTTCCTCACACCTGATGCATAAGGTCACATTACCAAATAAACTACCCACACCCAGGCTTTTGTCTCAGGAACTGCTTTCAAGGAAACCCAGACTAAGATGTAAATTAAAATGGCAATTAGCATCTATTTAGAAATAAACATAAATAAGAACTCTGTATATCAAAAGTGGTGGGATATGGCCAAAGAAAAACTCAGAAGAAAATCTATAGTCTTTGGTACATATGTGAGTTAACAAGAAAGAATGAAAATAAATGAACTAAGCTTTGATTTCAAAAAGCTAGAAAGGGAGCAACCAACCAAACCCAAAGAAAGTGACAGAAAAAGAGATTAATAAAGATAAAATCAGAAATTATTGATTGGCCAAAAAGTTTGTTTGGTTAGTGAATACGTTGTTCAATAACGTTCTTTGTGAAAATGAAAAATGTGTCTTCTGTTTTCACTTAAAACCAAACGAACATTTTGGCCAACCCAATATTAAAAAAGAAAACAGAAAAGTAGACACAACACACCAAAAAATTCCAAAATTAGGAGCAAAAATCAAAAATCTAAAGCTAGCTTTTTGAAAAGACTGATAAACTAAATAAACTTCTAAAAAATATAATTAAGTCTTATCAAACTCATTAAAGCTAAAAAACGAAGTGGATTGCCACAATTTTTAATACATTCATTCTTCTAGAAAAAGAAGAAAAGGCATGCATGCCCCCAATACCCACCCAGACTCAAAAGAATTCCAATAGTGAAAAATATGCATGTTACTTATACCTTTTCATACCCTCAGCTGGAAAAGGTAAAAATATCTAAGTGTGTCTTTTGAAGTATATCTTTCATCTTTATGTTAAATATGTCTTTGAAAATTGCTTCCTGAAAAAAATTCACTTTTTAAGTTTTAAGTATATGTGATAAATTATTTTTCTCTTTTCCCTTAGCGAAGTGGGTGGGATGTTTTTTCTCTACTTCAGCAAATACCACTGAATGTCAAAGAGTGGGAAAGTATACAATTACTAACTCTTGACCATGTCCATACCAGGTGAAAGACAAATTAAACAAAAACAAACAAATGAAGCAAAACCAAAACAAATGACATTCAATCAGATAGAACTTTATCATTCCCACTGAAATATCAGAATTCAAGTAATCAACAATAAACAGAAAATAGACATTTTGAATAGTAATCAGTTAGTATTCAGTGGGCACTTATTTGGCACTGTGGTAGTTTCATAGATGCATATGCAGTGAAAGCTCTAAATTAAGACAGGCCTGGAATTAAAATATGGCTTCCATTTACTACTGTGTGACACTGGGCAAATTTATTAATTTCCCGTAGTCTCAATTTCCTCATTATAAAATAACAATAGTAATTAGGAGCTACCTGTATAGATAATAACTATAAACCCTGGAAAAAATACAAAAGACAACTATTTGAAAGGCTTTGGAGATTTCAGAGGAAAATTGAAATTTTAAATAGATGACCAACATATGCTAAGTTCCTGATTTTTATTGCTTTACATTTAGAAAATCCAAAGGAATCAACAAAACAACTATTAGAACTACTAAGCAAATTTATCAAAGTCACAAGATATAAGGTTAATGGGATAGGGAGGGTGGGAGGGAGATGCAAGAAGGAGGAGATATGGGGATATATGTATATGTATAGCTGATTCACTTGTTATAAAGCAGAAACTAACACACCATCCTAAAGCAATTATACTCCAATAAAGATGTTAAAAATATATATATATATAAATCAATAATAATTTATGTATCATCGGCATACAATTAGAATGTAAGATTAAAAGATATTTCTATTTACAAATAATATCAAAACATAAAGTACTAGGAATGAATTTTACAAAAATATTGTAAAAAAAATCAACAAAAACTTCACAAAATAACTCTACACTGAAAACTATAAAACATTTTTAAGAGAAATTAAAACCTAAACACATATACAATTATATTCATGGATTGGGAGACTCAATATTGTTAATATATCAATTCCTTTAAATCAATCTATAATTCCATGCCATTCCAATCAAAGATCCCAGCAGGTTTTCTGTAGAAATCATCAGGTTGTTTTTAAAATGTACATGGTAATGCAAATGACCTGAAATAGCCAAAGTCATTTTTTAGAAAGGATAAAGTTAGAGGACTCACTCTACCTGATTTCAAAGCTTTCTATAAAACTGCAATAATCAGGAAAAAGTGATACTGGTAAAAGAATAAACACATAAATCAATGGAACAGAATAGAGCTCAAAAATAGACTCATACTGTCAATTGATTTTTTTACAAGAGTGCCAGGGCAATTCAGTAACAAAGGAAATTCTTTTCAACAAAATGCTGCTGGAACAACAGGATATCTATGTGGGAAAAAATAAACATTAATCCTTAATTCACACCATACCAAAAATTAACCAGAAATGAATGATAGACTCAAATGTCAAATTAAAAACTATAAAACTCCTAGAAAAAAATATACAGGAAAATCTTTGTAACCTTGAAGTAGGAAAATAGATCTAAATAAGACACAAAAACAATTGATAGAAGAAAAAGTTGATAAATTGGACTTTATCAAAATTAAGAATTTTTGCTCTTTGAAAATTACTGTTAAAAGAATGAAAATTCAAGGCAGAGACTGAAAGAAAATATTTGCAATACATCTATATGACAAAAGATTTGTATCCAGAACATATAAAGAACTCTTACAACTCTGGAAAAGACAAATGGCCCAGTAAAATCTGAACAAAAGCCAAATACTGGAAAAAAAAAACAAACAAAGACCATCGACATGTGAATGAATAAACAAAATATGATATATCCACACTCATCAAAAGTTAGCTAATGAATTAACTCCTGATACGCGCAACTGTATGGATAAATCTCAAAATCATTTTGTTGAGTGAAAGAAGTCAGACTCATACAGAATGATTCCATTTTTACAAAAATTTATATAAAATTCTAGAAAATGCAAACCAATCTATAGTGACAGCAAATAGCAGTGGTTTTGCCTTGGGCCAGAGGCAGAGGGAAGAATAAACTGTGAAGGGGCACAAGGGCACTTTTACAGGGGATGGAATTGTTCTGTATCTTGATTATTGTTGTGGCTTTACAAAATATCTCTCAAAACTAGTCAAATATGTGCAATTTATTGCACTTAAATTATACCTCAATAAAATTGATTTTTAAAGATAAAAATAAAATTGGGACAGTTAGTACCTTCTTCATAGAATTTTTGTGGGTAATATATGAGATAATGCACTTACAGTGACTTACAGAAAATAAATATTTAATGTTTGATATTAAATAGTTATTGATATGACTAAGCTTAATCAATAAGTCTTTTGTATGTAATGAGAAGCTGAGTAGGTTTCCGTCTCCTTGACGATGGTACTGATTCGCATATTAATTGAGCCTCCTTACAATTATCTATTTAGTTTCAAAAATGAGGTCTTGAGCTAAAATGACATCAGACAGTTGATTCTTCTGTTTCATTGCATTCATAGAGCCCCTGGCCTGATCAGTTGCAGAAAAGTGAATGAATAAAAGTTCCATTTTGTTGCATACCTTCTTTTTTTTCATTTCACAAGCAGGTAAATTACGGATACATGTACTTCTTTTTCTAGTGTCTTTAGATTTTGTTGCTTGCTGAAAAAGAAGGTAAAATAGTGCCAGGGATTCTCCCACCAGATCTTAATCAAGAACAAAAGTAAAAAGTGTTCCATATTTACATTATATCCTCTCTAAGCCTTCTTATAACCCACTAATAGACCAAGAACACAGACACTGCACATCAGAGTGATCTCAATACACTTCTTCCACTCCAAAGCGTAAGTAATCAGGAGATATGATAAACAGTCCCCCAGAACTATACAACCATACCTGGATTTTAAAACCTTTGAACATTATAGCCAGGCCCTGAAAAGTTAAAGATCAAAAAGGTTAGGAGCTAGTTAATTAACATAATTAAGAACAATACATAGTAAAGGTATTTATTCAGGATGGAAGGGTTATGTATTGTTTTTTTTTTTTTTCCTTCTTTTTGGTGTTATGTGGGTTTTAAATCTGTTCCTTGCTTGTGTGCTTGAATTAATTCAAATTTTACAGGCTCTAGGAGTTATGGCTCCTTAAATGTTCATGAAAAAAGAAAATCTTAAAGGCCCGAAAGAAGCCATAGCCAGTGTCTTTCCTAATGGATATGAAAATCCACAAGAGTACTTAAGACAGTTTCTGGACAGTTTTCCTAGCCTAGTTTGCAAAGCATCAAAAATAAACTATAAGATCAGAGATACTTTAAATGTAGACAAAGGTATTGAACACAGAACTTGTGAGAACAACATTTAAAACTGAGTGGCAAAGTACAGGGTGCATGAGTAAACATATGCTTCAGTTTTATTTGCGTGTTAGGTCAACATTCATTACAAGAATATCTGTGGCTAATGAGATGGAAGGAAGATTGGAAAGGGGAAGGGAAGACCATCTAGAATCTGGAGAAAACAGAAACTTCTGGACTGTCCTGCCATTTTTTTCACTAGTTTTTCTTTTGCTCAGGCATTTCTTTCAGAGTAAGCTATTACTCAGGGATGTCTTGTGTATCTAGTAAGAGTACAAGTGGGTCCTGTGCCTTCTTTTAGTGTATGATTAATCTGTTTGTCTTTTGAAGACTTTCAGTCTGGGATCCATCCAAGGTATTTTACATAATTATCCAGCACATAATCTGATGTATGAGGACTCATAAAGACAAAGAAATACTGCAGTCCTGAGTTAGCATTACCAGAGCCATGAGTGCCTTCCAGAGTGATGTCTGTGCTGAAAGTCAGGAAAGCATTCTTGGATGTGATAGTCACTAGGTTGTGGACTCTCCTGAAATGGGAGGGAGCAGGGGCTAAGAAACTTTGCCAGCTGAGTCATTTAAAACCGGAATGGAACTGGCCCTGGGGGACACTGGGCACAGTCAGAAAAGAGGCTGGATAACGCAACCAAATGAGCCTTTTCTTCTCTAATTCTTATATTCCTTTTGAAATTTGTTCTTCTTATTAGTAAACTGAAGACTGTAAGTAACTACAGAAAAACCTATTATGATTTGCGATCCAGTGGCTTGATTTTCATGTTGATATAATAGAATTCAGTAAAGCTTCTCTTCTCTGGAAGTCCCTTATTTGTATAGGAACAAAAGCTTTTAACCAAAATCGGAACATATGGACTGAAATTATTTCTACCTATGGGACCAACTGTTTCAGGCAATATGGTCACCATAGATAGCTGCTCACTGTAGCTGCTCAGAACAGAATCAAACAGCAAAGCAGATCAGGATGTCATAAAGTCCACATAAGAATACTACAGTACTTCACTCATAGGAGATTCCTCAGGCTCCTTCCATGATCATTTCCATCATTTTAGACCTAACTTTAATGGTCTGCTATAATATTGTGATATAATAAGAAATATATATTTGGTCTTCATCCCCCATTCCTGGCACAGAGGTTCTAAGTCCCTTGTAATTTCCTGAGTGATAGTAGTGATAGGAGTATCTTTTGTTATAATATTTGGTCTTTGTTCCTGGTTCCTGACACAAGAGCTGCTAAAACCCGTGGAATTCCCTGTGTGAGATGGGTGAGAAGAGCATCCTTTGCTGTTCATGATAAGCCCCTTAAATCATAACTGAGTTGATGCTAATGAAGTGACTGTGGGTGGGCCCCTAGAGAGCTTCAGCACGCAAGCTGGTTGCCAGAGGAACCAACCATCTGATTAGACAGTTGGGACTTTCAGTCTCACACCTCCAAACCTCCAGAGGGGGAGAGGGACTAGAGATTGAGTTAATCACTGGTAGCCAATGATTTAATCAATCATGCCTATATAATGTCACCTCCATAAAAATGCTAAACAGTGGGGTTTCTGAAAGCTTCTGTGGTGGTAAACACACTGTGGCGCTGGAAAGGTGTTATACCTGGAGTAGGCACGAAAGCTTCCCCCGTACTTTGCCTATGCATCTCTTCCCTTTGGATGCTCTTGGTGGTATCCTTTATAATAAACCAGCAAATGTACATAAAGTGTTTGTCTTAGTTCTGTGAGCCCTTCAAGCAAATTATTGAACCTGAGAAGGGTGTCATGGGAACCCCGGATTTACAACCCATCAGTGAGAAGTACGGGTGGCCCAGACTTGCAGCTGGTGTCCAAAGTAAAAGCAGTCTTGTGGGACTGAGCCCTGTGCGTCTGTGCTGACGCCAGGTAGTTAGTGTCAAGGTTGAGCTGAATTGAAGAGATCTAGTTGGTGTCCAAAGAATTGGAAAATTGGTTAATGTGAGAAAAGAAACCCTCTCATTTTGTGTCAAAAGTGTTTTGTGTAAGAAATAGATCGTAGCATCTATTTAACGGAGCCTCAGGGCCCTCAGTAATTATTAGAAGCAACAAAAATAGGGGCAGGAAAATTCACAGAGGCAGGCACATGTACAACAGAGAGAAGTGGCCCATCACAGATCAATAGAAATATCAAGAATTCCAAAAACTTCTGGTCTTCTCATTGTATTAAATGATGTCTAATATAGTTAGGGGCAAAAAGAAATCTACAGGACACAAGAATCTTGAAGAGTCTCCTAGAATACAGACTAACATGATTAGGTGCACAGGCTCTGGACACACAGCTACCTGGCACCTACCAGTGCCCCAGGTCTCATTTTTCTAAACTATAAAAGGGGGATAATAGTAGTATGTACCTTGTAAGATTATTGTGATAGCTATATGTAGCATGCTTAGAACAGTGCCTAGCACATTGTAAGCACTATGTAAATGTTAGCTATGATAATTATGCATGTACATATAAACAGAAGAGGCTGGATCATAATAATAATTATACCATAACTTTGCAGAGTGTTTCAGAAGATCCCTGAGAGGTAGGCAGGACAGACATCATTATCACACCTTCCCTCTTATTTTGCAGATTAAAGAAAGCAAAGCTCATACCTTAATTAGCATCTTGTCCAAATTATGAAAGCAAAGTAATATGGTAAAGATTAAAAACTGGTGAAGTGGGGCTTCCCTGCTGGCGCAGTGGTTGAGAGTCCGCCTGCCGATGCAGGGGACATGGGTTCGTGCCCCGGTCTGGGAAGATCCCACATGCCGCTGAGCGGCTGGGCCCGTGGGCCATGGCCGCTGAGCCTGCGTGTCCGGAGCCTGTGCTCTGCAACGGGAGAGGCCACAGCGGTGAGAGGCCCGCGTACTGAAAAAAAAAAAAAAGATATACAGATAAATAGGTACACAGTAGATAGATATGAGAGGGAGAGAGAGAGATTCAGAGAGAAATATTTTTTCTATCATTTAAATTAGAATTTTCTAAGGGTAACAAATACATGGCTCAGTCTATAATTGCCTATCAAAAATTTACTACATTAATTTTTCCATTTCCATAATAAAGAGTCAGTAGGTATGCTATATAACTGAAATACCGAGATTTAAGTATACTACTTAAAATCATAAATACAACTACAAAAAAAAAGAAAAACATCTAACACAATTCATGAAGCAGAAGGGAAAAGGTATTAAACAGTGTAATTAAACAGTGTAATTATGTTAGATTCATTATCTTTTGTAACAAGAAATCAAATTTTCTTGTCCAAAGTTAAAAATCAAGAAATAGAGCATATCAGGTACCATTTTCATGTTGCAACCAAAAGAAACCAAAGCAGAAACTGATATTAGCTGTAGCCTCTAGGAATAGAAGCTTGAGTTGAGGGGTAAGCAGTAGCACAGGAAATGAAAATTTTCCTTCTTACATTTATGCTTCTATATTATTTATTTAGTAAAAGAAAATTGGTTATTTTAAGCCATGAATCCCTTTAGTGACTCCTTTTAGCTTCAGGATAAAGTTTAAACTTCTTGGAATGTCTATTAGGTCCTTCATGATCTGACCTCTATTTCTCCAGGCTTCCCTCCCTGCAGTCTCTCACATCAAATTTTTCCTCCCCACTTAACAATCTACATGGAGTACCTCTTCTGAACAAATCTTTTCTTTCCTCTGTGGCTTATCTATCTCTTATCTAGGAGGCACAGTAAGAAATACATGTGATAACTTAATATGTATACCTATAAACATACACATAACAGAATTTTATAACACAATACTTACCACATTCAGTGCCTTCTCATATTTTCTGTTCCATTCTATTTTACTTTTAAAATGTCAGTACTGACTTTCTTTTTATTTGATATTTATTTTGTGAACCACAAACCATCACTGATTTCACTACCTTAGCACATTCTGATCCCTTAACTTACGTTCTGATCACTTGCTCACTCCGCTGGGTGAATCAATTTCAGCCTCCAAATCTCAGCAAAAGCATCATCTCCTCTTAGAAGTCTCCTGTGACCAATAGCCAGATGGAACAATCTTTCTCCCCTATAACCTTCTTCTGTATTCTTGTAACATTACTACTGCGGCACTTTCTGTTGTGATAATGTTCTTGACTCTCTCTTCCACTAAAGTATAATTTGTCTAACACTGCCTCATTCACTATTAAATGTCCAATCCCTGGCATATTATATGTTCATTAAATGTATTATTTTAGCATTGAATGAATGAATCTGTCAGTTTGAAATGGAAACAGGCCACTTTACTAAAGAATCATTTTGCCAAATGACAAATTCATCAAATTCACTACTCTACCAAACATTTTACAGAACATTAAAAAAAAAATTTTTTAATGGAGTATGGTAGATTTATGTTGTGTTACTTTCTGCTGTACAGAAAAGTGAATCAGTTATACATATACATATATTCACTGTTTTTTAGATTCTTTTCCCATATAGATCATTACAGAGTGTTGCGTAGAGTTCACTGTGCTATACAGTAGGTCCTTACTAGTTATCTATTTTATTGAATATATATAGTAGTGTGTATATATAGATCCCAATCTCCTATTATCCCTCCCCACCCTTCCCTCCGGTAACCATAAGATTGTTTTCTACATCTGTAACTCTATTTCTGCTTTTTAAATAAGTCCATTTGTACCATTTTTTTAGATTCCACATATAAGTGATATCATATAATATTTGTCCTTCTCTGTCTGACTTACTTCACTCAGTATGATAATCTCTAGGTCCATTCATGTTGCTGCAAAAGGTATTATTTCATTCTTTTTTATGGTTGAGTAATATTCCATTGAATATATGTACCACACCTTCTTTATCCACTCCTCTGTTGATGGACATTTAGGTTGCTTCCATGTCCGGGCTATTGTAAATAGTGCTGCAGTAAACATCGGGTGCATGTATCTTTCTGAATTATGGTTTTCTCTGGGTATATGCCCAGGAGTGGGATTTCTGGGTCCTGTGGTAGTTCTATTTTTAGTTTTTTAAGGAACCTCCATACTGTTCTCCATAGTGGCTTTACCAATTTATATTCCCACTAACAGTGTAAGAGGGTTCCCTTTTCTCCACACCTTCTCTAGCATTTATTGTTTGTAGATTTTTGATGATGGCCATTCTGACCAGTGTGAGGTGATACCTCATTGTAGTTTTGATTTGCATTTCTCTAATAATTGAAGATGTTGAACATTTTTTATGTGCTTGTAGCCATCTGTATGTCTTCTTTGGAGAAATGTCTATTTGGGTCTTCAGCCCATTTTTTGATTGGGTTGTTTGGTTTTTTGATATTGAGCTGCATGAGTTGTTTGTATATTTTGGAGATTAATCCCTTGTTAGACGCTTCATTTGCAAATATTTTCTCCCATTCTGTGGGTTGCCTTTTCGTTTTGTTTATGGTTTCCTTTGCTGTGCAAAAGCTTTTGAGTTTAATTAAGTCCCATTTTTTTATTTTTGTTTTTATTTCCATTACTCTAGGAGGTAGATCAAAAAAGATCTTGCTGTGATTTATGTCAGAATGTTCTGCCTATGTTTTCCTCTAAGAGTTTTATAGTGTCCGGCCTTACATTTAGGTCTTTACTCCACTTTGAGTTTATTTTTTGTATGGCGTTAGAGAGTGTTCTAATTTCATTCTTTTACGTGTAGTTGTCCAATTTTCCCAACACCACTTATTGAAGAGGCTGTCTTTTCTCCATTGTATTTTCTTGCCTCCTTTGTCATAGATTAGTTGACCATAGGTGGTGGGTTTATCTCTGGGCTTTCTGTCCTGTTCCATTGATCTATATTTCTGTTTTTGTGCCAGTACCGTACTGTCTTGATTACTGTAGCTTTGTAGTATAGTCTGAAGTCATGGAGCCTGATTCCTCCAGCTCCATTTTTGTTTCTCAAAATTGTGATTCATGGTCTTCTGTGTTTCCATGCATATTGTAAAAATTTTTTGTTCTAACTCTGTGAAAAATGCAATTGGTAATTTGATAGGTATTACATTGAATCTGTATATTGCTTTGGGTAGAATAGTCATTTTGATAATATTGATTCTCCCAATCCAAGAACATGGTATATCTCTCCATCTGTTTTTATCATCTATGATTTCTTTCATCAGTATCTTGTAGTTCTGAGTACAGGTCTTTTGTCTCCTTAGGTAGATTTATTCCTAGGTATTTTATTCTTTTTGATGTAATGGTAAATGGGATTGTTTCCTTAATTTCTCTTTCTGATCTTTTATTCTTAGTGTATAAGAATGCAAGAGATTTCTGTGTATTAATTTTGTATCCCACAACTTTACCGAATTCATTGATAAGCTCTGGTAGTTTTCTGGTAGCATCTTTAGAAGTTTCTATGTATAGTATCGTGTCATCTGCAAACAGTGACAGTTTTCCTTCTTCTTTTCCAATCTGGATTCCTTTTATTTCTTTTTCTTCTCTGATTGCTGTGGTTAGGGCTTCCAAAACTATGTTGAATAAAAGTGGTGAGAGTGGACATCCTTGTCTTCTTCCTGATCTTAGAGGAAATGATTTCAGATTTTCACCATTGAGAATGATGTTTGCTCTGGGTTTGTCGTATATGGCCCCTGTTATGTTGAAGTAGGTTCCCTCTGTGCCCACTTTCTGGAGAGTTTTTATCATAAATGGGTGTTGAATTTTGTCAAAAGCTTTTTCTGCATCTATTGAGATGATCATATGGTTTTTATGCCTCAGTTTGTTAATGTAGTTTATCATTATCACATCGATTGATTTGCATATACATATACTTTTTATAAATTTATTTATTTTTGGCTGTGTTGGGTCTTCGTTGCTGCACGCAGGCTTTCTCTAGTTGCAGCGAGTGGGGGCTACTCTTCATTGCGGTGCACGGCCTTCTCATTGCAGTGGCTTCTCTTGTTCAGGAGCACGGGCTCTAGGTGCATGGGCTTCAGTAGTTGTGGCTCACGAGCTCTAGCGCACAGGCTCAGTAGTTGTGGCGCACGGGTCTAGTTGCTCCACGGCATGTGAGATCTTCCCAGAACAGGGCTCAAACTCGTGTCCCCTGCATTGGCAGGCAGATTCTTAACAACTGCGCCACCAGGGAAGTCCCGATTTGCATATATTGAAGAATCCTTGCATCCCTAGGATAAATCCCACTTGATCACAGTATATGACACTTTTAACGTGTTGTTGGATTCAGTTTGCTAGTATTTGTTGAGGACTTTTGCATCTATGTTCATCAGTGATATTGGCCTGTAATTTTCTTTCTTTGTGGTATCTTTGTCTCGTTTTGGTATCAGGGTGATGGTGGCCTCATAGAATGAGCTTGAAGATGTTCCTTCCTTGCAATTTTTTGGAAGAGTTTCAGAAGGACAGGTGTTAACTTTTCTCTAGATGTTTGATAGAATTTGCCTGTGAAGCCATCTGGTCCTGGACTTTTGTTTGTTAGAAGTTTTTTAATCATGGTTTCAATTTCAGTACTTGAGATTGGTCTCTTCATATTTTCTATTTCTTCCTCGTTCAGTCTTGGAAAGTTGTATCTTTCTAAGCATTTGTCCATTTCCTCTAGGTTGTCCACTTTATTGGCATATAGTTGCTTGTAGTAGTCTCTTATGATCCTTTGAACTTCTGTGTTATCAGTTGTAACTTCTCCTTTCTCATTTCTAATTTTATTGATTTGAGTCCTCTGCCTTTTTTTTTTTGATGAGTCTGGCTAAAGGTTTATCCATTTTGTTTATCTTTTCAAAGAACCAGCTTTTAGTGTTATTGATCTTTGCTATTGTTTTCTTTGTCTCTATTTCATTTATTTCTGCTCTGATCTTTATGATTTCTTTCCTTCTATTAGCTTTGGGTTTTGTTTGTTCTTCTTTTCTCTACTTGCTTTAGCTGTAAGGTTAGGTTGTTTATTTGAGATTTTTCTTGTTTCCCGAGGTAAGCTTGTATTGCTGTATACTTCCCTCTTAGAACTGCTTTTGCTGTGTCCCATAGGTTTTGGAACGTCCTTTTTTCATTGTCATTTGCCTCTAGGTATTTTTTGATTTCCTCTTTGGTTTCTTCAGTGATCCATTGGTTGTTTAGCAACATATTGTTTAACCTCCGTGTATTTGTGTTTTTTACAGTTTTTTTCCTGGAATTGATTTCTAATCTGATAGCATTGTGGTCAGAAATGATGCTTGATATGATTTCAGTTTTCTTAAATTTGCCAAGCCATAATATTTGGCCCAAGATGCGATCTATCCTGGAAAATGTTCTGTCTGCACTTGAGAAGAAAGTATATTCTGCTGCATTTGGATGGACTGTCCTATAAATATCAATTAACTCTATCTGGTCTAATGTGTCATTTAAGACTTGTGTTTCCTTATTGATTTTATGTCTGGATGATCTGTCCATTGGTGTAAGTGGGGTGTTAAAGTCCCCCACTATTGTTGTGTTACTGTTGATTTCCCCCTTTTATGGCTGTTAACATTTGCCTTATATATTGAGGTGCTCCTATGTTGGGTGCATATATATTTATAATTATTATATCTTCTTCTTGGATTGATCCCTTGATCGTTATGTATTGTCCTTCCTTGCCTTTTGTAACACTCTTTATTTTAAAGTCTATTTTGTCTGCTATGAGTATTGCTATTCCAACTTTCTTTTGGTTTCCATTTGCATGGAATACCTTTATCCATCCCCTCACTTTCAGTCTCTATGTGTCTCTATATTTGAAGTGGGTCTCTTGTAGACCGTATATATACAGGTCTTGTTTTTTTTTTTTTTTTTAATCTTTATTGGAGTATAAATGCTTTACAATGGTGTGTTATTTTCTGCTTTATAACAAAGTGAATCAGTTATACATATACATATGTTCCCATATCTCTTCCCTCTTGCGTCTCCCTCCCTCCCACCCTCCCTATCCCACCCCTCTAGGTGCTCACAAAGCACCGAGCTGATCTCCCTGTGCTATGCGGCTGCTTCCCACTAGCTATCTACCTTACGTTTGGTAGTGTATACATGGCCATGCCTCTCTCTCGCTTTGTCACAGCTTACCCTTCCCCCTCCCCATATCCTCAAGTCCTATCACTAGTAGGTCTGTGTCTTTATTCCTGTCTTACCCCTAGGCTCTTCATGACACTTTTTTTTTCTTAAATTCCATATATATATATATATATATATATATATATGTTAGCATATGGTATTTGTCTTTCTCTTTCTGACTTACTTCACTCTGTATGACAGACTCTAGGTCTATCCACCTCATTACAAATAGCTCAATTTCATTTCTTTTTTTGGCTGAGTAATATTCCATTGTATATATGTGCCACATCTTCTTTATCCATTCATCTGATGATGGACACTTAGGTTGTTTCCATCTCCTGGCTATTGTAAATAGAGCTGCAATGAACATTTTGGTATATGACTATTTCTGCATTATGGTTTTCTCAGGGTATATGCCCTGTAGTGGGATTGCTAGGTCGTATGGTAGTTCTATTTGTAGTTTTTTAAGGAACCTCCATACTGTTCTCCATAGTGGCTGTACCAATTCACATTCCCACCAGCAGTGCAAGAGTGTTCCCTTTTCTCCACACCCTCTCCAGCATTTATTGTTTCTAGATTTTTTGATGATGGCCATTCTGACTGGTGTGAGGTGATATCTCATTGTAGTTTTGATTTGCATTTCTCTAATGATTAATGATGTTGAGCATTCTTTCATGTGTTTGTTGGCACTCTGTGTATCTTCTTTGGAGAAATGTCTATTTATGTCTTCTGCCCATTTTTGGATTGGGTTGTTTGTTTTTTTGTTATTGAGCTGCATGAGCTGCTTATAAACTTTGGAGATTAATCCTTTGTCAGTTGCTGCATTTGCAAATATTTTCTCTCATTTTGATGGTTGTCTTTTGGTCTTGTTTATGGTTTCCTTTGCTGTGCAAAAGCTTGGAAGTTTCATTAGATCCCATTTGTTTATTTTTGTTTTTATTTCCATTTCTCTAGGAAGTGGGTCAAAAAGGATCTTGCTGTGATTTATGTCATAGAGTGTTCTGCCTATCTTTTCCTCTAAGAGTTGCATAGTTTCTGGCCTTACATTTAGGTCTTTAATCCATTTAGAGCTTATTTTTGTGTATGGTGTTAGGGACTGATCTAATCTTATACTTTTACATGTACCTATCCAGTTTTCCCAGCACCACTTATTGAAGAGGCTGTCCTTTCTCCACTGTACATTCCTGCCTCCTTTATCAAAGATAAGGTGACCATATGTTCGTGGGTTTATCTCTGGGCTTTCTATTCTGTTCCATTGATCTATCTTACTGTTTTTGTGCCAGTACCATACTGTCTTGATTACTGTAGATTTGTAGTATAGTCTGAAATCAGAGAGCCTGATTCCTCCAGCTCTATTTTTCGTTCTCAAGATTGCTTTGGCTATTCGGGGTCTTTTGTGTTTCCATACAAATTGTGAAATTTTTTGTTCTAGTTCTGTGAAAAATGCCAGTGGTAGTTTGATAGGGATTGCATTTAATCTGTAGATTGCTTTGGGTAGTAGAGTCATTTTCACAATGTTGATTCTTCCACTCCAAGAGCATGGTATATCTCTCCATCTGTTTGTAACATCTTTAATTTCTTTCATCAGTGTCTTATAATTTTCTGCATACAGGTCTTTTGTCTCCTTAGGTAGGTTTATTCCTAGATATTTTATTCTTTTTGTTGCAGTGGTAAATGGGAGTGTTTTCTTCATTTCACTTTCAGATTTTTCATCATTAGTGTACCGAAATACCAGAGATTTCTGTGCATTAATTTTTTGTTTGTTTGTTTGTTTTTATTTATTTTTTACATCTTGATTGGAGTATGATTGCTTTACAGTGGTGTGTTAGTTTCTGCTTTATAACAAAGTGAATCAGTTATACATATACATATGTTCCCGTATCTCTTCCCTCTTGCATCTCCCTCCCTCCCACCCTCCTTATTCCACCCCTCCAGGCGGTCACAATCTGTGCATTAATTTTGTATCCTGCTACTTTACCAAATTCATTGATTAGCTCTAGTAGTTTTCTGGTAGCATCTTTAGGATTCTCTATGTATAGGATCATGTCAACTGCAAACAGTGACAGCTTTACTTCTTTTCCGATTTGGATTCGTTTTATTTCCTTTTCTTCTCTGATTGCTGTGGCTAAAACTTCCAAAACTATCTTGAATAAGAGTGGTGAGAGTGGGCAACCTTGTCTTGTTCCTGAACTTAGTGGAAATGCTTTCAGTTTTTCACCATTGAGGATGATGTTGGCTGTGGGTTTGTCATATATGGCCTTTATTATGTTGAGGAAAGTTCCCTCTATGCCTACTTTCTGGAGGGTTTTTATCATAAATTGGTGTTGAATTTTGTCAGAAGCTTTCTCTGCATCTATTGAGATGATCATATGGTTTTTCTCCTTCAATATATTAATATGGTGTATCTCGTTGATTGATTTGCATATATTGAAGAATCCTTGCATTTCTGGAATAAACCCCACTTGATCATGGTGTATGATCCTTTTAATGTGCTGTTGGATTCTGTTTACTAGTATTTTTTTGTTGTTGAGGATTTTTGCATCTATGTTCATCAGTGATATTGGCCTGTAGTTTTCTTTCTTTGTGACATCCTTCTCTGGTTTTGGTATCAAGGTGATAGTGGCCTCGTAGAATGAGTTTGGGAGTTTTCCTCCCTCTGCTATATTTTGGAAGAATTTGAGAAGGATAGGTGTTAGCTCTTCTCTAAATGTTTGATAGAATTTGCCTGTGAAGCCATCTGGTCCTGGGCTTTTGTTTGTTGGAAGATTTTTAATCACAGTTTCAATTTCAGTGCTTGTGATTGGTCTGTTCATATTTTCTATTTCTTCCTGATTCAGTCTTGGCGGGTTGTGCCTTTCTAAGAATTTGTCCATTTCTTCCAGGTTGTCCATTTTATTGGCATAGAGTTGCTTGTGGTAGTCTCTCAGGATCTTTTGTATTTCTGCAGTGTCAGTTGTTACTTCTCCTTTTTCATTTCTAATTCTATTGATTTGAGTCTTCTCCCTTTTTTCTTGATATGTCTGGCTAATGGTTTATCAATTTTGTTTATCTTCTCAAAGAACCAGCTTTTAGTTTTATTGAACTTTGCTATCGTTTCCTTCATTTTTTTTTTCATTTATTTCTGATCTGATTTTTATGATTTCTTTCCTTCTGCTAACTTTGGGTTTTTTTTGTTCTTCTTTCTCTAATTGCTTTAGGTGCAAGTTTAGGTTGTTTATTCGAGATGTTTCCTGTTTCTTCATGTAGGATTGTATTGCTATAAACTTCCCTCTTAGAACTGCTTTAGCTGCATCCAATAGGTTTTGGATCATCATGTCTCCATTGTCATTTGTTTCTAGGTATTTTTTGATTTCCTCTTTGATTTTGATTTTTTGATTTCTTCAGTGATCACTTTGTTATTAAGTAGTGTATTGTTTAGCCTCCATGCATTTGTATTTTTTACAGATCTTTTCCTGTAACTGATATCTCATCTCATAGCGTTGTGGTTGGAAAAGATACTTGATACAATTTCAGTTTTCTTAATTTTACCAAGGCTTGATTTGTGAGCCAAGGTATGATCTATCCTGGAGAATGTTCCATGAGCACTTGAGAAAAATGTGTATCCTGTTTTTTTGGGGTGGAGTGTCCTATAAATATCAATTAAGTCCATTTTGTTTAATGTATCATTTAAAGCTTGTGTTTCCTTATTTATATTCGTTTTGGATGATCTGCCCATTGGTGAAAGTCGGGCGTTAAAGTCCGCTACTCTGAATGTGTTACTGTAGATTTCCCCTTTTATGGCTGTTAGTATTTGCCTTATGTATTGAGGTGCTCCTAAGTTGGGTGCATAAATATTTACAATTGTTATAACTTCTTGGATCGATCCATTGATCATTATGTAGTGTCCTTCTTTGTCTCTTCTAATAGTCTTTATTTTAAAGTCAATTTTGTCTGATATGAGAATTGCTACTCCAGCTTTCTTTTGGTTTCCATCTGCATGAAATATCTTTTTCCATCCCCTTACTTGCAGTATGTATGTGTCTCTAGGTCTGAAGTGCGTCTTTTGTGGACAGCATATATATGGGTCTTGTTTTTGTATCCATTCAGCCACTCTGTGTCTTTTGGTTGTAGCATTTAATCCATTTACATTTAAGGTAATTATCGATATGTATGTTCCCATTCCCATTTTCTTAATTATTTTGGGTTTGTCATTATAGGTCTTTCCCCTCTCTTGTGTTTCTTGCCTAGAGAAGTTCCTTTAGCATTTGTTGTAAAGCTGGTTTGGTGGGGCTGAACTCTCTCAGCTTTTGCTTGTCTGTAAAGGTTTTAATTTCTCCATCAAATCTGAATGAGATCCTTGCTGGGTAGAGTAATCTGGGTTGCAGGTTTTTCTCCTTCATCACTTTAAATATGTCCTGCCAGTCCCTTCTGGCTTGCAGAGTTTCTGCTGAAAGATCAGCATTTAACCTTATGGGGATTCCCTTGTGTGTTATTTGTTGTTTTTCCCTTGCTGCTTTTAATATGTTTTCTTTGTATTTAATTTTTGACAGTTTGATTAATATGTTATATTAATATATTTATATTATATTAATATATTATATATATTTATATAATAATAATATATAATTATATATTTATATAATTATATTATAATTATATTATATTATATTATATTAATATTTGGCGTATTTCTCCTTGGATTTATCTTGTATGGGACTCTCTGTGCTTCCTGGATTTGATTAACTATTTCCTTTCCCATATTAGGGAAGTTTTCAAGTATAATCTCTTCAAATATTTTCTCAGTCCCTTTTTCTCTTCTTCTTCTGGAACCCCTATAATTCGAATATTGATTTGTTTAATGTTGTCCCAGTAGTCTCTGAGACTGTCCTCAGTTCTTTTCAT
>NW_020837948.1:37861496-37897156 GCF_003676395.1 Aethalodelphis obliquidens | reverse complement strand
TATCTTCCAGTTCACTTATCCGTTCTTCTGCCTCAGTTATTCTGCTATTGATCCCATCTAGAGTACTTTTCAGTTCATTTATTGTGTTGTTTATCATTGCTTGTTTCATCTTTAGTACTTTTAGGTCCTTGTTAAATGTTTCTTCCATTTTCTCTATTCTATTTCCAAGATTTTGGATCACCTTTACTATCATTATTCTGAATTCTTTTTCAGGTAGACTGCCTATTTCCTCTTCATTTATTAGGTCTGGTGGGTTTTTATCTTGCTTCATCAACTGCTGTGTGTTTTCCTGTCTTCTCATTTTGCTTATGTTACTGTGTTTGGGGTCTCCTTTTTGCAGGCTCCAGGCTCGTAGTTCCCGTTTTTTTTGGTGTCTGTCCCCAGTGGCTAAAATTGGTTCAGTGGGCTGTGTAGGCTTCCTGGTGGAGGGGACTAGTGCCTGTGTTCTGGTGGATGAGGCTGGATCTTGTCTTTCTGGTGGGCAAGTCCACGTCTGGTGGTGAGTTT
The DNA here is from genome assembly GCF_003676395.1 of Aethalodelphis obliquidens. NCBI lineage: Eukaryota > Metazoa > Chordata > Mammalia > Artiodactyla > Delphinidae > Aethalodelphis > Aethalodelphis obliquidens. The sequence goes on along the minus strand of NW_020837948.1, from coordinate 37,896,649 downwards.
TGGGGTGTCTGTGGACTTATTATGATTTTAGGCAGCCTCTCTGGTAATGGGTGGGATTGTGTTCCTGTGTTGCTAGTTGTTTGGCATAGGGTGTCCAGCACTGTAGCTTCCTGTTCATTGTGTGAAGCTGGGTGCTGGTGTTGAGATGGAGATCTCTGGGTGATTTTCTCCGTTTGATATTATGTGGAGCTGGGAGGTCTCTTGTGGACCAGTGTCCTGAAGTTGGCTCTCCCACCTCAGAGGCACAGCACTGACTCCTGGCTGGAGCACCAAGAGCCTTTCATCCACACAGCTTTTCCGTCAGCTGCATCTCTTCCTAGCCGGTCCTGAGGAGACGGGGCTCCCATCAGCGTTAACTGGATCCACAACGTCCCAAAGGCACAGCCTCAGGAACTCCTGAGGAGACTTGGCTCCCATTAGCATGGACTCGACCTTGTGTTGTTCTGAAGCCCCCATGCTATCAGCATGGACTCAGCCCCATGTGTTCCAGAAGCCGAAGCCCCATCGGGTCCTGAGAAGACCAGGTTCACGTCAGCTGCCCCTGGGAGCCCCACCTGCTAGTGCTGGAGGGTCTCCTGCAGAGGCAGGGAGTCGCTGTGGCTCTCCGTGGGCACTAGGACACTGGCAGCAGAAGTTCCTGGAAGTACTCCTTGGCATGAGCCCTCCGAGAGTCTCCAGGTCTTGTTTTTGTATCCATTCAGCCAGTCTATGTCTTTTGGTGGGAGGGTTTAATCCATTTACATTTAAGGTAATTATCAATAAAACATATTAATCTTATTATTAGATTCAAATCAGTTGTCATTGAATTGGCCTTTTAGTGAATTTGTTGTGGAAAAATTAGCTGTCAGCAAATTGGCTTTAGGATAAGTGTTTTATTAGTGTATTGATCTAGAACTCATAACTTTTTCTATTTAATAAATAGTGACAATAATTTTTTTCTTCCTAAGAATATTGAACATGAAATAGTTTTTTTAATATATTTATTTATTTATTTATTTTGGGCTGCATTGGGTCTTTGTTGCTGCGTGCAGGCTTTCTCTAGTTGCAGTGAGCAAGGGCTACTCTTTGTTGCAGTGCCTGGTCTTCTCATTGCAGTGGCTTCTCTTGTTGTGGAGTATGGGCTCTAGGTTCACGGGCTTCAGTAGTTGTGGCATGCAGGCTCAGTAGTTGTGGCTTGCGGGCTCTAGAACACAGGCTCAGTAGTTGTGGCACACGGGCTTAGTTGCTCCGAGGCAGAATATGAAATAATTTATGTGAAAATTGGATAGAGGGTATTTTGGGGATTTCTATATATTCCTAAGAAAATGTTATTTCCTTTTTTATTTATGTAACTTCCATGAAGAAAGCTAATTCTGCTTGAATTAGCAATGTACTACTCAGAAAAATATTTTTGCTTGTCTCAGCCTCAGATTCCTTATGCTTACTTGATACAAAAGCATTTATATCAACTTGTCTTATAGCTACTCCATGTGAAACCCAACTAGAAAAATATACCCTACCTTAGTCTGTTTGTATGCCTATAACAAAACCATAGACTGGGTAGCTTATAATACAATGGAATTTTATTTCTCAAATTTCTAGATGCTGGCAAGTCCAAAATCAAGGTGCTGGTATATTCACTGTGGTGATGACCTACATCCTGGTTCATAGATAGCCATCTTCTCACTGTAACCTCACACAGCTAAGGAGATAAGGGAATTCTCTGGGGTCTCTTTTATAAGGGTACTGATCCTATTTTTAGGGCTCTGCCCTTATGACCTAATCGCCTCCAATTACCATCACACTGTGGGTTAGGATTTCAACATTAATTTGGGGGGAACACAGCATTCCATCTACAGCAGACCCCAAAGTAGGACTACATTGAATCTTGGGAACCAAATATACCATCTTATTGACCAACTGAAGTGAACAGTCTCTTTCACCACTATCTTTTAGTTTTTTCATCACTTGTTCATAGAAGATGGCTTTAGAAATAACTATTTTTTAAGATCCAAAATAAATCTAAGGAATTTAGCAGAGTACTCAATAAAAAATTAGTAGTAGTAGTAGTAGTTGTTGTTGTTGTTATTACTTGTGGTTTAATCTAATAGCTTGAAATGATATACAATTAAAGTTTAAATCAGTCATATCCCCTGTAACATTTCACAATAAAATATAGTACAAAGCAGTGAATCTGTAGTTCACAAATGCATTGTAGCTTAAAGAAATGTATTACCCTTTAAGACATCTGAATTTCTTTCTTCCCCATAATCTTCAATTATATACTTGTGATATTTATTGAACTACACTTTGTCCTCTAAAGAAAAAAAGAAGAGTTTAGGAGTTGAATACAATCTTTATTTAATAGAACCTCTACCAAGGTACTAAGAAAGTTCAACAAACTTCCTTCACTCTCTGCTGTTAACATACATTTATGCTAAAATTTGTATAGCAGTACCTCTGTTCACAATTCAGCTGTACCACTCCTCCATATTTCCTTTATTACAATCTGGTAATAAAGGGAAAAAAGAGGGGGTATTGCTCCTTTCCCCCAACTCTCCCGCACAAAATGCTGCAAAGATGCTATTAGGCTTGCCAAAGAAAACAGGACAAATTGAGGAAGGATATACCACAACCCCTGTGGAGGACAAGATGAGTATTTTCTCTACAGTAAAAACTATGAATTTCTCCAGTGTACTGCACATACACAAAATGTGAAGCAGTTGTGCAGTTGTCAGTGCCATACTAGGTGTAGTTCAGAGGTGAATAAATTCTGATATAACTCTTTCCTGTCATATTTAAATGAATTAATATTCATTCTCTAGAAAGAGCGCTGTTTGGAAGCTCTTCCTTACTAACATCAACTCTCTGTTTCAACAGTAAACATTCAGCCTACTTCGGAACTATTTTTTTTCACATGCACATATTTCCGTTGGGTTTTTGTTATGATGATCCCCCCATTGCGTGTTTGTTATGGCAGAAACCATGTCTAGTTTCCCAGGTCCTCCTTTGCTAATATGTTACCTGTGGATGCTGAGACAATGCTCATTGACTGACTGACTAAGCACAATGCAATTAAAGGTATTCCTTAATAAGTATTCTAATGAGTGAACTTTCCTGCAGCTTTAAAGAGCAGAATTACCTGCCTGAGGTTTTTAGAATAGTCATCTGCTTGCCTTCTCTGATCTGAATGTGATCACTGTGTCATCTCTTGCTGTTCTCTGAACAAGAAAGAGAAATGAGCTGTTCAGATGACCTGGGGAAGTAAGAATGGCTCAGAGAAGGCAAGTCTTAAAATTTAAGTATCTTAATATGTTTACAAGAACGAGTTATGTTCCAAAAGCTCAGGCTGAGCAGTGAGAAAATGATAGATATTTTCTGACTGTAAGCACACCCAGTGAAACCTCCTAGTCTATGGTTCCCATGAAAAGAAGTGTGAGAATCGATGATTCAGCAGATTTTCAGAGCTTATTTCTTAGAAGGAGGTTAAACTTAATGTCAAGTGTTGAATGAGGTTTGACTGCTTTTCCAGGTGCCCAGGACATCTTTATAAACACAGGAGTTGGAGATGAAGAATACAACTCATTTATTCATGATATTGGCAGGACCTAAACATTTTTATAGGTGCCTGGACCAGAGGAGCTTAGAAAAGTCTAACCAAATACCAACATGATTTTTGGAGAGGCTTCCCTTCTGACATCAAGACCACAAACATTTAAGGTGGATGCAGTCTGAGGCAGTGAGATGAGGAATTTCCTGTACCAAGCTAGAGAAATTAGTGCAAGACATCCTAGAAGATCTAGGAAAGCTAGGTACCACTGAAAAGATAATCCACTCAATAAAGGCTAAAAAGCCCCCTTTAGGAAGAAAAATAAAATTGTTTTCCTGCTAATGCAGTTGTCCTTAACACTTGGGTCTGTAACAATAAGAAATTTTATAATTGTGTTCAGCATAAGAGAGAAGAAATAACATACCGCAGACTTGGGATAAGGTAATTTGAAGGAATAGAGAAATATGTTAGGATAAGAAGGAGGACTTTTTTGTCTCTAGTGGGATATTTTTGAAGCTAAAGATTTCTCTTCTAGGGACCATATGACCATTCTTTCCTCTTAAGGTTGGCCCTTAGATGAGCTAACACTGCTTTTAATCTGTAACAATTGTTCACTCTCCCAAGCTCCCCCAAAGAGTAAAATCTATGTGCGTTTCCTCATAACTTTTACTTGTGAATAGGACAGTATTTGTTTTTCAAGAACTTTTGGGGGTAAGATTCTCTTTTTATCATAAATTACACTGATGAACATCAATTCATTTTACCTACTGGATGTCCAAAAGAAATAACTTTTTAAGATAATCTTTTTTATTGTGGTAAAATATGCATAACATAAAATTTACCATTTTAACCATTTTAAGTGTGCAGTTCTAATGCATTAAGTACCTACACTTTGTTCTGCAACCGACACTACCATCCATCTCCAGGACTTTTTTTCCCCAGCTTTATTGAGATATAACTGACATTTAACACTGTATAAATTTAAGGGGTATAACATGCTGATTTGGTACACTTATACCACCAAAATGCTAGCTGACACTTCCATCACATCACATAATTACCATTTCTTTTTTGTGGTGAGAACATTTAAGTTCTACTCTTTTAATAACTTTCAAGTATATAATACAGTGTTATTAACCATAGCCTCTATGCTATATATTAGAGCTTCAGAAACATCCATATTATAATTGGAAATATATGCCCTTTGACAAAGATCTTCCCATTTGCCCTACCCCCAGCCCCTGGCAACCACCACTCTACTCATGTTTCCAAGTTTGCCTTTTCAGACTCCACATATAAGTGATATCAAGTATTACTTATCCTTCTCTCTCTTATTTATCTCCCTTGGCATAATGCCCTCAAGTTTCATCCATGTTGTCACAAATGTTATAAATTGATATTGAAATAACTTTAGCAATTTAATTGTAAACAATGACCATGATACTCTGAGCAATTTACTCTAGTGGAGTTTTGATGAACAAAATCTTTAAAGTACAGTCATCTCTCAGTATCCACATGGGATTGGCTTCAGGATCTCCCCTGCAGATACCAAAATCTGCAGATGCTCAAGTCCCTTATATAAAATGGCATAGTACAGACTGCCCTCCACATCCATGGATGGGATACCCGGAGATACAAAGGACCAACTGTACATAAGAATATGAGAAATGTTCTATAAAATATTAAAAATTTGAAGAGTACTATAAGTCATTCACTTAATTCCCATAGTTCGTTACCATGCCCAAGGCAAAAATAAGTAAATGTAAAATCCAGTGGACATTTCATAAATATGTTACTGTCTTCAAGCATTAAAAACCTCTTTCTTAAAATTTATAAAATAAACTTAAATTTTAAGGATCATAAACTCCATGAACATTTCTCCAAAGTCCATATGAAAATGGGCAGGAAGAGCCACTCATCTGTATGTAATGAGGACTCTATAAATTGTCTTGAGGCAGTTTAATTTTGCTCACTTGCTATTCCAACTCCCGAGACCAGTAAATACAGCCATGTCCTCATCTCCACCCGCCTTGCCAGAAGGGCACTGCAGAGGGGGAAATCTGAGTTAATGAGGGGAGGGAGAAGACATCAAGGGCCAGCTGAGTCCCAGAGACATGCCTGACAAATCATCCTAGGAGGTTGCCAAAATGAAATAGACACATCTCAGATACCATAAAGCAATAAATCACAATTCACTGGGTTCATGATAATTTTAGAGTATTTTTTAAGGGACTAAAAGATGATTTCAAAGTCTAAGGAGGCAATCCAGTAGCAATACCTTCTACTGAGTTATTTTAAATTCACATAGAGGGCATTATGTGAATTGTTTTTTGTCAACCTGCTTTTGACAAGGAATGGAATCAAGCTAGTGGAGGACTAATCAAACCCTGATGGGTGTAGGACTGTCTTGAAGTAAACTCCTCCCCTGGGTTTTTAAGGCATCAGCTCTGGCAGATGAGACCTGCAGTCAATCAGATGTGTGATTGCCTCATGTAAACGACACCCGCTGGACTTGCCTTATTTGCTCTTATGAAATTCCTGTCAGTTTTGAGACATAAATAATTCAAGCAAATGGCTTTGGACACCAGAGTCTGCCAATTATTATTGTGTCACCAACTCACCACCATTTGTTTTGATCACAAGAGTATTTCTTTTAAAAAACCAAGACTTCAAGACTCAGAATAAGTTCCACATTAAAGCAAATGTCTTTACCTCCTATTTCTTCCAAACTAGTTTTATTTGTATTTTGAAAGAAGAAATGGAAATTTATTATTTAGAATGCCTTTTGTGTCTCTTAATTCCACTACAAAAGTTCAAATATAACAGAGTTGGGAATTAAATAGTATCAGCAATTACATCAGAAAAATGGAGCAAAGCACTTTCGGTATTTTAAAAAGAACCATAAAATTCCCAGAGTACAATCAACACATTTAAGAATTCAAGAGAGAGAATTACAATGCTTACATCAGCCTAATAACTGAAATGAATCCAGCATTTCCATTTTAAAGCCACTAATCCAAGAATAAAGGGGAGAAGAAACAAACTCAGACAACTATAAAAGAGCTATGTTTGGGACTGAGTGTTGTGACTTTGCCACAAGTTAAGGGTTACCTCTGATAGAGTCAGAATTTCTAGGTAGGCTGCAAAGTCACGTTGCTTTCCTGATCACATCCCCTTTGTCATTAGTCTTGCGATGAACAATGACATTGATGTCTATATCACTGACTCTATTTAATAAGAATTAAATTGTGACACATTCTCTTCTCTTTTTTCAGTTCTGCACTGTGCATTGTAAAACACTATCAGACTGTTCTTCTTTTTATACTTTAAAGTATTATGCCACAAGTTCTGTAGCCTCAGCTAACTGCAAAAACAAATCTACTGAAATATTAACAGTAGCATGCCTTATCCTTGAACACAAACAACTTCCAGAGCTGAAGCTACTTTATTTTAGTTCTGCTCTTCACACCTCCATAGGAGGAAAAAAAAGAGAGTTCCGGACTCTGAATTAGTCTTCTGCAGCTTAAATTGCTGTTCTGTGATGATTAAAGCTAAGACCCAAATTCAGTGATTATTCCTATTATCAAAGTTTTAGTCACTCCAAGAAAAGCACATTTTGTATTTCTGAAAGGTGAACCACACTGTTCAAATGATTTGTGATATCTTCCCACAAAGTTTCAGTTGCATCAGTTCTTTCTTCCCTGTTAAGATTTGGAGATAATGCTCAAATTTAGGATTGCCATATTTAGCAAATAAAAATACAGGATAAATGTGAATTTCAGATAAACAATGAATATATATATTCATATATATAAATATATATTTATACTAATGTATATATATTAGTATGTCCTGTGCAAAATTTGGGACACAGTAACACTAAAAAAAACTTCATTGTCGATCTGAAATTCAAATTTAACTGTGCATCCTGCATTTTAGCTGGCATTCCTACCTGATGACATCACTATTAAGTGGACAAGTGAAACTAGAGAAGAAGGGATCAATAGCTGCAGGTGATTCAAGTACCAACTGACAGTTAGGTGGGAGCCAGAACAGGGGCCTTTAAAAATACTTATCCTGCCAACAAAGAGAGATTTTGCTGGCAAGGTAAATGAAGCTGGGCTCTGGAGAGAGCCTGAGCCCTGGGGAGAGCAGTGGCCCACAACAAAGGCCTCAGTAGTACTCATGGGCTCGCAATAAAGGACACGCACCTGCTCCCAATGGGTTGTCACCGTTAGGTGATTTCCCTGTGAGGCTTCTTTTCAAGACTAATGATGTGCTACAAAAATAGTCAAGCAAAGCCAGGAAAAGGCCTTAAATGGAGAAACAAGCCATCTACCTTGTTTTCATAATCGTCCCTCTTTTAGGTATCTATTTTCCACCGAATCATTCAAAAGAATCAAAGGTAAAAGGGCAATCATTTATTATATGAAGCAGATTCTGTTTTGGAGCGATTTCCCAAGAGTCTTTTAGCACAAATCTCAGTTACAGCTTTTGTCAAAAATGTATTAAAATAGTAAAAAACAAATTACATTTAATTACACATGTAATATGTAAAATTGTGAATGAATGTACAGAGATGGTGGAAGGAGATGGGCAATAACTAAGAATTGATATTTTGGAGGTGATTTTTGTAACATTTCTTAAAAACCACAATCCTTGTGTTTATCTTCACCTTGATGACCTTAAGCCCAGCTGTGTCCAGTCTCCATGAAAATGCCTAAATACAGGTTTTATGGTTCCCAAAGTCATCTACTTTGTGATCCTCTTTGCACCCTTAGAAACATTATTAGACTAAAGAAGCATAGGAGAGTGGGAGTATCTTTCCGCTGCTATAGTTTCTCTCTCAATACCATCTCTGTCCTATCTCTCCTTTATATCAAGTCACACAGGAGCTAGCTGAAAGGTATACTTCTAACTAATGAAGCAATTAGTGTAATTTTTGTAATAAATATTAAGATGTCTTTAATAGACAAATGAGTTTAACACTTGTGCTCTTCAATATGGTAGCCACTAGCCACATGCTGGTATTTAAATTTAATGTAAAATTAATTAAAATTAAATAAAATTTAAAATTCAGTTCTTCAGTCACACCAGCTACTTTTCAAATATTCAATAACTGGACAGGGTTAGTGGCTACTCTGAAGATGTAGGACATTCCCATCATCACAAAAAGTTCTATTGGACAGTATTGTTCTGTACACTATTAAATTTTCACATTGAACCAGGGAGGATATGCATATCCTTGGGTATCACTCTGTCCAACAGTCATTGTGGAGAAATAGAAAAAAAATAAAAAGACAAAAGACATAGTTAAGCAATTTAGTTGGAGAAGACTTACTAGGTTAGTCACCATAAGTACAACAATTTCAGGCAGCTTTGAGCAAGTAAAGACAGAAAGGCAACAGATACGTAAATACGCATTTCAAATGTGAATAAGGATTACTATTGCAAATGTTATTAACAATACTAGCCCCATAGGGAGCTCTCAAATAAGACTTCTAGGGTAAACTCCCTATTTACCACTCCCTAGCTGTTTGATCATAGGAAAGATATTTGATCTCTCTGTGCTTCTTTTTTCTCATCTGTAAAATGGGGATAATAATAATGTCTACCTTCTTCAGTAGGGCCACCTCATCTATGTGATTGTTGCTCCCCAGGGTTGTACAGCACACATCCAGTGCAACTGTATAAGTTAACCCTCTTCACTGGCATCTGAGGGTGTTAAAAAAACAAATTCATTTCAAGGACTTAGTACTTGGCATATAAATGTTAGCTATACTTAAACTATTTCTCAGAAGGAAATCTCCCAAAGGGAAGAATCAAATAGTAGAATTTGAAAATCGTTCATAAGTAGTGTTACCAACCGACCTGTTTGCCCTTGACTGAACAGGTTCTCAGTGTACAGAAATTTCAGTTTTTAAACTAGGAAAACCCCAGGCAAACTGAGATGCGTTACCCATAAAAAAGAAATATATTTAATCCTGAGACATAATCTAGAAGCGGTTAAGATTAACTCACTCTATCCACTGTTTACCAATATTAGAAACAGCATCTGACTAAACATTATGAATTCTTCAAACTAAATATAAGGGTCAGTGGATGAACAGGATTACCGTTGTTCTTCTTGGCACAAAAGTCAAAATTGTCCAGCTGGTGCAGAAAATAGCACAGTTCCTGTGGCTTGTGGCTTTGAAATAATAGCACTGGATACTTCAGCATAGGATCAGATGGCTGAGATTTTTTTTTTCTTTTCTCTTCTTTTTTGACTGAAGCAAAAAGGTTTGAATATACCCCCATCCTCTAGCCATGAAAACCTCAATTCCAAAGAAAACTGCTGACTAGGAAATGTGTAGTTGCTACAGGGCATCTCGTTGTGTTGCTCTGTTTTTTACAAGCCATAAAAGAGGAATTGCATTTTATCCTTATGTATTTACTGCATCACCATTGTTCAAATGTAATCTATACCTTGGCACTTGGAGAAATGAGGCGAGAAGTGGTGCTGGTAATGGTCTTAATTAAATCAAGTATTTATGACTTTCTCTTAAAGGTCTTTATTTGCATAGCCTAGAGCAAAAACACAGCAGGCCAGCAGCAGTCAAATAGTAGAAGAACAGATAGAATTAGCATGGCGGCCCTAAAACACCAGTTTTACTCTACAAGTCTCCCTTCAACTGAGCACTAAGTTGGATTTTATTGGGCAAGCCCCGACCGCCCAATGCTTTTGTGAGTCATCCCGTGGACCACAGCATTATTACTGGTTCACGTTTATTTGGAATGCTAAGAGATAATAAGGGAGGCTAACAGACAGTTAATTCCAAATAGAGATCTCCTCACTGTACAGAAGTTGAATGTGTCCCTTTTCAATGGAATTTTTTCTTGCCTTATAGCTCTGTATCTTAAGTGGTGTCTTACCTCTTACCCATTAGGATAGTGGCCACTATGAGGTCCTGGGAACAGGAATAGTATCCTTTTTTTTTTTTCTTTATCAGTTTCCAAGTCAACATCTTTGATCTTTGTTCTTAGAAACAGCTGTGCAAAATTTTATACCAGCCCATTTCTTTATCAGTTCATACTTATTAAATGAATCACTAATGAGGGGAAGAAGACGGACTGCTGAATTGTTGCAGTTCGCTTAGAGCACATTGTAGGGAAAGCAGCGTGAATACAGGAAAACCCAAAGTTAACCTCCAGTTTGGGGAGGTTGTGAATGATAGAAGGCAGCAGGGATAGAAATAAGTTTGTGGAAGTAAAAATAGATGTCATTTTTACTTCACTTTAAAATATTTGAAATAACCTGAGGAGACAGTGGGGAGTGGAAGTTTTATCTTTTGGGTGAAAGTTTACTGGGATCAACATTAAGATCGGTGTTCACCTCACAATACTCACAAATTTGGCAGCATCTCAGGTGGATTAGGAGAGCACTAGGGGAGAAGAGGAGTTATTAAATCAGAAGGTGGATATCCCACATCATAGAGTCTCAAGTCAGTATTGGGGAGATTAGCATGCAAATTTTTTTGACTTTAAAGGCCATTAGGTAGACCCTCATGGCTAGTAGTTTCACCCATCAAGTTTGTATCGTGTAGCTACATAATTTTAAATAGTAGGTCAAGGATTGAGTTTTCTTCATCATTAACCAAGCTCACAGTATCAATCTTCGACAAACGTTCTTACAAATCTGGAAGCAGAATACCAATCAGGCCAGGCTCTTGTTCTTTTTCCTCTATGTCGGAAGGCCTTTGAAGTAAATGAAGTTTTGTTCTTGGAATAGATGAAGAGACCCATGTCTTGGGATGGAAATCAGACTGAAAAAGAAGGTAACAAGGAAGAGATTTTCTAACTTGATAGTGAGTTAAGAGATTGAGGTCTAATTTAGCTATTCTGCCAACTTGTGATGCAATCTTTCATTTTATTACGTCTCTCGCTTTTCTGTCAGCAAGATCAGAAGCAGTAATACTACATTGACATGAAAAATTCCAGGTTATCTCACCAACTTTTGCAAATGATCATAGACACTTGGGCCTAAGGCTTGAAAGAAATTAGGCCATGCCTAAAATAAATCATGCCCCAGGAAGATAAGTTGTTTCATAAAAATTAAAACTATTGCCCCTGGTAACTGTACTGGACTTCTTAAAGGCTGTGATATTCACTAGAATCAGCTCCTGACACTATCAAGTGAGAGAAAGACTGTGGACCATTTTGTAGCTTAATAAAGCTTTTTACCTAATTTTTAAAATCTGTCTATTAAACAATATTTACAGATACTTCTTGGATTCAAGATAGGAAGTCAAATCCACCTCAACATGGGAGAGATTTTTTCTAAAGATTTTCTGTGAAGGAAATTCAATATCATTCTTCATTAACAGATCCAAGTTCCCTATATATTTCATGTCGTTGTTGAAATAAATTGTTAAGAAAACTGAAGATAAAACAGTTTGCTAGTAGAAAGTACCATATAAATTCACACTTAACATTGCAGGAGTGACTCTACCAATGGTTTCAAGCTCACCAATTCTGGTTTCCAGGGATCCTACCTTTGACCCTCTTCTTCAAAACTGGGGGAAAGTAGAACAGTCCTCCCTCAAAAGGAGGTTTTTAAGATTTTGAAATTGAAAATTTTTTAATAACTTCCCAAATTTTAAAACAAAAACAAAAACAGTAGTTTTTTAAAAAAGAAAAGCAAACAGAGAGGTTAATAGCCATGTTGGTAACAGTTTAGTGATTCTGACACTAGGCAGGTACAACTAGGAGTTGGTTAGATACAAGAGAGTTGTTCTCAGATGGTTCATTTGAAATGTAAGCAACTGGGAATCTGAGTAAAAGGCACACTGGAACTCTGTGTATTTACTACATCTTTTACCAAATTTGAAATTATTTAAAGATAAACACTTTTTTTGAAATAGAAGTAGTTTTTAAAATAAAAACAACAAAAAAAGAGTCAAATGTTTTTCTAGATCAGTGATTCCAAAAGGGTGTTTCTGAACCAGCATCATCACCTGAGAACTTGTTAGGAATGCAAGTGTCACATTTAGTGAAGAATATATTACTGGTTGGAGAGAAACTTTGCCAGACTCAGAAAACAAAGGGCAGGATTAATATGCAAATATGTCTCTTGGTTAGTAGGAAGACATCTCAGGTACAGAGGAGAAACAGGAAGCCAAGTAGAGTAAAACCTGAGGTAGGGTACATAGGCAATGCGGGGACAACCTGTGTATCTGAATATAGAAATCGCGCTACGCAGAAGAACTAAGAAACCAAGAACCTGCCTTCAAACAAGTGGGCAAGGAGGAGGCAGTGTGCTAATACTGGAATAAGTCCTGGAGGGGAAAACATCTACATCTGTACATGCAGGTTTACCACCCCGCCCAAATTAGCACTTTTAATACTATAACACATCATGACTTATAATGAGCTTTCACTTTAAATCTGAAGGTCATTTACATTCTCACTGTCCTCATATAGTCACAGTCAAATAGCAAGCGTAGGAGAAGTACACAGCAGCGATTATTCCACAAGAAAGGTACGAATCGCCACAACATTTTAGTGGAGGGACAGATATCATTCAGCGGCAGCAGCAGGTCAGTAAAGGTAAGGCTGAGTAATGTTTGAAGTGGAGCTAGAAAGCACAGTCTTGAAAGACAAACCACGTGTTTGCTAGACTCCACCCTTGTGTGGAGAAGTGATTGTAAGGTTCAAATCCTGACACCAACAAACTGTGGCCTCCAGAAAGGACTGTCTCTTCCATCCACTAAATGAAATTGCTTTCTTTTCAATTATAAAGTAAACATCTTCAAGCAACCCACTTGAATATTAAGATCCAGCCAAATAAATAAATTCATTGTAGAAATCCATGAAAGAAATTCTTTCCTAAGCAGTTGTAGCCTATAGTCCCTGGTTTTGCCTGGCAGAATGAAGCTGAGGTGAACCCATCTCTCTTCATCACCTCCAAACCAGAGTTTCATCAACTCAGAACACTTGGGCCCAGTTTGGCCATTCATTTTCCTTGCATTGTAAGCTTTATTGCCAAAATGTTTGCTCCGGCTATCCAATATACTTTACCTGGCTCCCAGGCAACCAAAGAGACTTAAGTTGGAAATTACCTATGAAATGCCAATAGTATGGACGGATAAAAGATCCAGCTATGTCCTGTCATAAGCAGAGCCAAAGCCTGCATTATCTTGATTGGTTGCCTAAATTTACCAAGAAGATCTGGGCAGAGCAAATTCATTTTACATCTACATGCCAATGAGCACTGGAAATTATAAAGAGAAAACTTATTCTGAAAAAGAATATTATTTACTTTCCTCCATTAGTCATATGACATTTAAATTTGGAAGCTAAATTACTGTAGAGAGAAAAACTACCTATTGGCCAAAATAATAAGGATAACCTTTGGTGCATCACTGCCAACAGCTGAACCTTAGATCCACTAGTCTTCATCAGCAGTTTTCTTGATAGTATCTGCTACTGAATACAACAGGAAAATAGGCTTCATATAGTGAGTGTTCAATAAACGCTAATTACTGGAGACAATGTTCCAATAACATTGAAAGTGGCTACCTTCCTATTTGAAGAATATAAAAGCAGGGGAACACAATGCTCTCATGAAAGTTCTTCTGATTAGATTTGGCCTGAATCTAACCATTCTTTTCTTCCCCAAACAGGGAGAACTCCTTGAATGTTACATTTTCATAGCAAGTCCCACCAACAAATATCATGTAAAACTTCTAAGTAAATATTATTTAAATATAATATTATTTAAATATTATTTGATAACTTCAATTTGTGTTTGTTGAATTTATTTTTATTATCAAATGAAAAAGTTAATTTGCAAGACAATTTTTAGAATCTTATGTGGTCTTTGATAGATGGGAGTTGATGCTTCGTCCATCCCAACTAGTCCCCAGGGACAACTTGCTAGTGCCCCTTTGACCAACAGGAAGAACTAAGAACATGATTTTTCTGATCTATGATGCGAAAATGCAAAGAGAGAATGCGATTTGGGAAGAAATTTGCTTAAAGATCTTGTCTAATTAAATAGAGGATTGCATGTAATGAAATATAGATGCTGTTTGCTGGATGAAGAAGCTCTAGTTCTGGAACCCACAAAACCTCAAATAGAGCGAAGGCTCCATTCTGCATGTTAGTCTAGGCCATTTTATAAGCACTGGAAACACATTCACAGAGATAAAAGAAAGTATTTCTCCTCCTTTTCTTTCTGTGTACAAGATGCAGAGTATTTTTGTAGAGCATGATAATGAACTACTGTCTTTCTAAATGTAAAACAAACACAAATTCAAAACATCCTTTCTTTTATAAAACTGTTATTTACTCCATATTTCCAATGTTAAAAAATGCTGGTAGATTTTATTTATTCTTGTGAGATAAATACAGCCAAAAATACAAAAGCCTTCTCCAGTCCGCACTGGAACAGAGAAATTGAACTATAAGTTGTATAGATGTTAATTATAAATGACTGTCTTAAAGGATGGTAAAGGACTGGTACTGGTATGAGGGAAAGAGTGTATTAGGGGTGGAAGGATTAGCAAGATATGGGGAGGGGAAGTTGGCAGAGATGTTTTCAGATGATGGCAAAGCAACACGCACTAAAGAATGAAGTTCAGGAGAAAGAAAAAAAAAAAACCTTGGCACCTCAAGAGAAAGCTTAATCCAATTTTAGAGCTATTGGAATGATAGAAAATGAATGGAAGTAAGAGAATAATCAACCTAGGATACTGGAGTAAGATGCTGCATCCCCAAAATATAGAAGACGTAATGTGAGAAAATACTTGTTGGAAACTTTGGCATGTCAGGATTCAGATGACACTTAGAAAAGGAATTACAAATAAAAGTGGATGTTGTGCATAAACAAAAAAGATTCTTACTATTGTGGGGTATAAAGAAATTAAAAGAAAATAGTTCCATACCGACCTAGAGTAGAGAGATCTAAGAAAAAATAGATACATCCAGAAGAATTCAGTCCATTTAAAGGGATGTAACATGAAGATTTGGGGCACACATGTCATCTTTAGAGAAAAATCCCCTCTCTCTCAGCACATATTTACTCATGCATGCATGCACACTCACATGGAGAATGAATTAATGGGTAAAACCATAAGGAAGGTTATGCCAGTGTAGGGTATATGGGCATTCCAAGGGTAGGGCAAGAAAATAAGTTCATTACTAGGTGCTTCAAACTGCAGTTGAATAAACTCAAATCAGCCCATGTTAAACAAAAATGAAAAGCACCTAATTTACTGATAGTTGTTACTGGAAAGGACATGATGAAACTGGATTTACACTTCATTGAATAAATAGCCTCAAAACATGTGATCAGGACTCACTCCATCTCCTCCAACATCTACCTGAGGGTTAGGCTCACCTTGTTAGGTTCGTCTGTGTGGTGAGGAACTTGACAATCGCAGGATCATATCTTTTGAGCTTGGAAAAATATGAATGAAAAGAGATTAAGAAAAACTCCACAGGCAGTGTCTGATGGCCTGATGGATCATGTACTCCTTTCACCAAGCACTGTAACCAGGAAGACAGAACACTAGTTGGCCAAGCCTGGGTGCTCAGCTCCATGGTCAGTGGGGCAGAAGACTGTGACAGGCAAGCCCAAAACACCTGGAAAAATAGTGAGTGAAACTCTGTTACCGAAAGGAAGGTGGGCGTACTATAAGCAGAAAGTGAGAAGAGATTTTGTATGGACAGAAACAGCAAATGTCCACTATGGTTTAGTAGCTAGGTGGAAAGTGACAAGAACATAAACTAACTTGTGGAATTGTTGGTTAAAGAAAAGAACAGAAATGGGAGATACTTAAGGAGCAAAATTGACAGGACTTGGCAAGTGGCCAATAGAATTGTGGTACCCAGTTCTGAGCTAGATTATATGGCATTTGAATTTTCTGTCAGGAATAGAAATTGTGTAAATAGCAGAAACCTAAATGTGATGCATCCATCACAAAAGTGTAGGTGCAGCTGGCATTTTGTTTAAACAAATGTACCACTGAAAGAAATACTAGAGAGGAGGTGAGAAAGAGGAAGAAGTTAGAGATAACCCCTGGTTACCTGACTAGACCCGCTGAGTGGAGAGTGGTGCCATTTACCTGAGTGGGAATAAATGATTGTTGGAAATGATGGTCTATTTATTTTGGCCCCTATCAGAATCATTTATTAGAAATCTGGCACGTCATCACAAAAGGGGATAATAAGGAATTGGTGCCAAACAGTCATCCCATAGGAGCTACAGTAATTTCAGAGCCAGACAACCCTGAATTTAGACCCAGAGGCCTGAGCAGCTGTATGACTCTAAGCAAGCTTACTGCCAGCTCTTCCTCAAATATAGAATGACAAGAATTGCGACACCTACATCATAGATAATGTACATAAATTGCTTGCATGGAAAGAATTCAATAAATGCAAGTTCCCTTCTGACTGGTGCCCAAAGGAAGTAAATTACCAAAGATGAAGTATCAGTTCAGAATGCAAAGAGAAATATATATCCAGTCCGTACTACTACATGCCAGACCTCCTGAATATATAATACAATATGAGAGAGACAACATTTATAACTTCAAGGAGTTTTCATTTATATTGGGATTTACAAACAAACAAGATAAATTCAGAATGTAAAGTGTTTTGAAGAAAATAAACAGGATGATATGATAAATAGAAACTGCAGTAGGCTCTACTGATTGACAGGTGGATTACCGTGGACCTTTCCACCCTGGAGGAGACAGAGACTTATCGTTAACAGAAATTTCATCTACTCCACGTATGGGTGTAAATTCCCTGTGTGCAGGGCCTCCACACCAACACCATGTAAGGACTTACAGAATGCCTTACTGATCCTTGTGGAATCTTCTCTAGCTCTATGATATAGAACCTATGATGTAGGACCACTGGCAATCATATGCGTATACAAAGGAATTAACACCCCATAGGATAACTCTCTTCTGATGAAGGGAGAGAGCTTGCTTGTCAATAATATCTGCTATATTCTGAGAGAGGCACAGAGGAGCAAGGGGTAAATTCTGTGATGTAGTCCATATAGCTCCTTGGAAGATCCCCAGAGGAAAATGCCAAGGAGCATTTATCAACTAAAGAGCACACCATTTTGAATTGGCTTTCTCTCTTTCCCTGTTTCATCCTCCTCTGTCCTACCCTCTTATTTCCCTGGATCACCTCCCCAATTAAACAAACCCTTGTCTCTAGTTCTGCTTTCTAATGACTCAAGCTAAGATCCTAACTTTCTTCTAATTCTCCTCCTACCCATTTCTTATAGATTAATTCTGCTAGTTCTGTGCGTTACTATCTGGAATATTGCTTGGCAGATACTTTGAAATGTAGCATAATGCAGTGTGTGATTGTAATGGTTATATGATGAACTTTACCCACATGCCTTCCAGTAATTCATCAAACGTGACACAAAGAGTTCTTTGTTTTGGATGACCAATTTTATGAAATTTAATATGAAGTGTTCCTCATTCAAGCTGAGCAATTTAAGTAGAAGTTTTCCTTTAAAGGATATTTTTGGATTATAGATTTTCAAATAGCTATAAAACATACAGTGACTGAACATTGGTCTCTGATTATTCAGCTAAAAATTGGGACTCTAAGATGAATTCTTGATCATCCATGTTAATTCGCATGCTGAGAGGCTCCCTTTAAATCCTTTGAAGTATAACAGGTATTATCTCCAGATTATTAATGTTCAAGAGAGTTCACTGTTTGCCAGTCTGTGGGCTTAACTTTACACAAATATTATTTTAATATCTGTTAATCCTTTAAGTTTAATGATTTTTTTTTCTTTTCGGCAACAAAAATAAATTTATTCTTGTTCCTGTGATAAGGGATGACTGTTTCCCTAGATGAGGATTTTGGAAAATTCTGATATGGTGATGCCAGGGTACTTGCATTGTTCATGCAAAACCTTAAGGTATACACAATATGTTGGCTTTGTGTAAAAATAGAGGCTTAGGAACTGGAAGGTGTGAAACATCTTTCCTCAGTGTTGTTTGCTTACATCCTGGGGACCCATAGGGCTGATAAAACTGAGCAATTGTTCACTCAGGTTTCTGAGTGGGAATGCTGTAAACTCAGCCCGGAAATGGGGAGATGTTAAAAGATCACCTGAAAAAAGTCTCAAAGTACTCTCTGAGAGCATGCCAAAGGAGCCCCTAAAGGAAAGAACTGTGGATCGCACATCAGTGAATGAAAATTCAAGACCCCTGAGTCCATTCTCATTGAATACACTTTCCCTTCTCTTGTTTAATAGCCCCCTGTGGGCATCAATTACTTGCGCCCCAGGATAGAAGATTGCCTGCTTTCCTGAGCAAGAGGTCTTTGTAGAACTTAATAGAGATTTTTTCCTTTTACTTCCATGGCTTGAACTCTCCTGAGTTGTATTGTCTTCATTCCTATTATTTTGAAAAGGGAAAATAAAACAGTAAACTGCAATGAGACCTACCAAGGTGCCAAATAAATTCAAAATAACTTACAACTGCAATTTCTTCAAATAAATGAGTCCATACCTAGAAATCAGGATGCCTTTACTGCTTCCAAGCACAGCTTTGGTTAGAGAAATTTGTGTAATCCCTCTTGATTATACAAGAAGTGAGCAATTGAAAACTGCAGGGAGGTCAGAACTCCAGCATGAGTAATGGCCCAAGCTGACTGCCACTGGTGATGAGACAGTACTGACTAAGATCCTTTACTGATAGCAATGCTGGCTTTTACAGTCTATTCTTAAATTAGTCATTATTTTGGAAATAAATTAGTCACCACCGTAATCTTTAAGAGGATTCTTAATATGCTTAATGGAAAGTTTGTCCCTTGTAAGATGTCTTGGGACAATAGATATTTTTAAATTGCTATATACTCAAGAGAACTCTTGAGCTTGGACCTTTGCATCTTGGTATTAAAATCTATTTAACAAATAGTTCTTCTAGGTCCTTGTTAAATGTTTCTTGCATTTTCTCTATTGTATTTCCAAGATTTTGGATCATCCTTACTATCATTATTCTGAATTCTTTTTCAGGTAGACTGCCTATTTCCTCTTCATTTGTTAGGTATGGTCGTTTTTTATCTTGCTCCTTCAACTGCTGTGTGTTTTTCTGTCTTCTCATTTTGCTTATCTTACTGTGTTTGGGGTCTCCTTTTTGCAGGCTGCACGTTCGTAGTTCCCGTTGTTTTTGGTGTCTGTCCCCAGTGGCTAAAGTTGGCTAAAGTTGGTTCAGTGGGTTCAGTGTAGGCTTCCTGGTGGAGGGGACTAGTGCCTGTGTTCTGGTGGATGAGGCTGGATCTTGTCTTTCTGGTGGGCAGGTCCATGTCTGGTGGTGTGTTTTGGGGTGTCTGTGGACTTATTATGATTTTAGGCAGCCTCTCTGCTAATGGGTTGGGTTGTGTTCCTGTGTTGCTAGTTGTTTGGCATAGGTTGTCCAGCACTGTAGCTTGCTATTCATTGAGTGAAGCTGGGTGCTGGTGTTGAGATGGAGATCTCTGGGAGATTTTCTCCGTTTGATATTATGTGGAGCTGGGAGGTCTCTTATGGACCAGTGTCCTGAAGTTGGCTCTCCCACCTCAGAGGCACAGCACTGACTCCTGGCTGGAGCACCAAGAGCCTTTCATCCACACGGCTCAGAGTAAAAGGGAGAAAAAAGTAGAAAGAAAGAATTAGTAGAAGTAGAAAGAAAGAAAGAAAGAAAGGAGGGAGGGAGGAAGGAAGGAAGGAAAAGAAAGAAAGAAAAAAGATAAAGTAAAATAAAATAAAGTAAGATAAAATAAAGTTATTAAAATAAAAAATAATTATTATGAAAAAAAATTAAAAAGAAAAAAAAATGGATGGATAGAACCCTAGGACAAATGGTGGAAGCAAAGCTATACAGACAAAATCTCACACAGAAGCATACACATACACACTCACAAAAAGAGGAAAAGGGGAAAAAATCATAAATCTTGCTCTCAAAGTCCTCCTCCTCAATTTGGGATGATTTGTTGCCTATTCATGTATTCCACAGATGCAGGGTTACAAGATTATGTTTTCCCAATGTTTTCTTTCCTCCAAAAAATATCTCAAGAGTATAAGAAAGTCTAAGTTAATTCAGTTTATATGGCATATATTATTGGTAAATCTGTAATTTTTAATTAATATTACAGATTGCTGTGCATGTATTATCATCATTTATCTCTACACCTAAAACTACTTACCAATAGGCATAATAAGGGTCAATTTTTGCCCAGTGAAAAAGGGAGGAAGTACTGATTCTATAGAAGGGAAGATGTTTAGGACCAGAACCTCTGGAAAGACCATGCATCTCTGTTAGATACCTTCCTCTTATCTGCCTTATCAGGCCTGTTTATTCCCACTCTAGTCCAGTGGCCTCCACAATCTGAATTTATAGGAAAAAGATCCTTCTTTTAGCAACACCATATCCTCTTGGGAAATCATCTGGTAACATGCCTTGCACTTTTGAGTTTGCACAGAGAATACAGGAGCACATCTGAGGTTCTCTTGTAGTGCAGTATTTTGTTCTTACAACTCTCACATTGACCCTAAAGCTAATCCAAAGGATGCTTAAATGTAGAACATCTTAGTGTCCATCACTGTACCACAGGAAATTCAATATTCTATCATATTTTATCACTATTATCAAGGAGAACTCACATCCCAGTATATATTCCAGCTAGTAGGTTATACAGGGTGACACTTGCTCACCAGTACCATAGTGAATCTCCCAATGTGTAATTGCTAGTATCAGAATGGGCAGGTAATAGTTTTGTCTTTGTTTAATTTTCTCATTTGAGCCTATGGTAGCATATGACTGAATTCACAGAGAAGATGCAGCTCAAGACATCAGTGAAATCTCTTAATGAATATTAAATTTCATATACAGCTATCAGTGTGGAATTCTGATATACATTACACATGTAAACACTTCTACCTTAGTTGCTGTAATATAAGCAAAATGGTAAGATGGCCTAAATCCATGAAATCATCTGTGTAAATTTAATGTCCAGAGTACAAATCTGAAGTTGTAGCCCTGAATATAAACATGGAGGATACATATATTATTTGCGCCCTCCAAGAAAAGCCTGTATAATGAGCAGTTTCGGTAGCTCTGCATTATGAAAAGGTGAAAAGATATTGCTCTTACAGACATTCAGAACTGCTAGTTGCTATCCTAGGCAAAAATAGGGGGCTCAAGCTATGAATTTTGAATTTGAATTAAGGTATCCTTGAGTATGCTACATAAACAAGGGCAGGAAATAATTAAACTATAAAATCCCATTTTCTTGTATTAACAAAGCCTGTTTAAGAGCACACACAGAGGGGCTTCCCTGGTGGCGCAGTGGTTGAGAGTCCGCCTGCCGATGCAGGGGACACGGGTTCGTACCCTGGTCTGGGAAGATCCCACATGCCGCGGAGAGGCTGGGCCTGTGAGCCATGGCTGCTGGACCTGCGCATCCGGAGCCTGTGCTCCGCAACGGGAGAGGCCACAACAATGAGAGGCCTGGGTATCGCAAAAAAAAAAAAAAAAAGCACACACAGAAAATGCATGGAGTCCACATATCAGTGTTTGAGGAAAAACTTCTGAGCTGACAATAATTCTTGAAGAAAGGAGACAGCTAGTCTATGATATCACAGTTCTCACAATAAAGAGTCAATCATGGGGTGGGGGAGACCCTCAAGACAGCAGATGAGTAAGAAGTGGAGATCACCTTCCTCCCCACAAAGACATCAGAAATACATCTACATGTGGAACAACTCCTACAGAACACCTACTGAATGCTGGCAGAAGACCTCAGACCTTCCAAAAGGCAAGAAAATCCCAACGTACCTGGGTAGGACAGAAGAAAAAATAATAAACAGAGACAAAAGGATAGGGACAGGACCTGCACCTCTGGGAGGGAGCTGTGAAGGAGGAAGTTTCCACACACTAGGAAGCCCCTTCACTGGCAGAGACGGGGTGCATGAGGGGAAGCTTCGGAGCCACTGAGAGCACAGCAACAGGGGTGTGGAGGGCAAAGCGGAGAGATTCCCACACGGAGGATCAGTGCCAACCAGCATCCTGAGAGCCTTGTCTGCTCACCTGCCAGGGCGGGTGGGGGCTGGGAGCTGAGGCTCGGACATCCGAGGTCAGATCCTAGGGAGAGGACTGGGGTTGGCTGTGTGAACACAGCCTGAGGGGTGCTAGTGTGCCTCAGCTAGATGGGAGGGAGTCTGGGAAAAAGGCTGGTCCCGCCAAAGAGGCAAGAGACCATTGTTTCGGGGTGCATGAGGAGAGGGTATTCCTTCCCTGTGTGCCCACAGAAAGCAGAGCACTGCCTAAGCAAGCTCCAAAGATGGGTGCAAGCCGCAGCTATCAGCTCAACCACAGAGATAGGCATGAAACGCTTAATGCTGCTGCTGGAGCCACCAAGAAGCCTGTGTGCGAGCACAGGTCACTATCCACACACACCACCCCTCTGGGAGCCTGTGCAGCCCGCCACTGCCAGCGTCCCGTGATCCAAGGACAACTTGCCCAGGAGAACACATGACATGCCTCAGGCTGTTGCAACATCACACCGACCTCTGCCACTGCAGTCTTGCCTTGCATTCCAATTATGACTACTCTACCCTCCCTCCACCCAGCCTGAGTGAGCCAGAGCCCCCTAATCAACTGCTGCTTTAACCCCCTTCTGTCTGGGCAGGAACAGATGCCCTCAGGCGACCTACACGCAGAGGTGGGGCCAAACCCAAAGCTGAACCCCAGGAGCTCTGCGAACAAGAAGACAAAGGGAAATCTCTCCCAGCAGCCTCAGGAGCAGTGGATTAAATCCCCACAATCAACTTGATGTACCCTGCATCTGTGGAGTACCTGAATAGACAATGAATCATCCCAAAATTGAGGAGGCGGACTTTGGGAGCAACGGTAGACTTGGGCTTTGCTGTCTGTGACTGATTTGATTCTGATTTTCAGGTTTATCTTACTTTAGCTTTTCATGCTGGGAATCATTGGTGGATTTCTTTATTGGTTTGGTTGCTCTCTCCTTTTTTATTATTATTATTTTTTAATTTTTTATTTATTTATTTTTTCTTTCTTTTTTTGTCCCTTTTCTTTTGAGCCGTGTGGCTGACTAAGTCTTGGTGCCACGGCTTGGTGGCAGGCCTGAGTCTCTGAGGTGGGAGACCCAAGTTCAGGACATTGGACCACCAGAGACTTCCCAGCCACATGTAATATCAATCAAGAGCTCTCCCAGAGATCTCCGTCTCAACGCTAAGACCCAGCTCCACCCAACGGCCAGCAAGCTCCAGTGCTGGATGCCCCATGCCAAACAACTAGCAAGACAGGAACACAACCCCACCCATTAGCAGAGAGGCTGCCTAAAATCATACTAAGTTCACAGACACCCCAAAACACACCACCAGACATGGCCCTGCCCACCAGAATGACAAGATCCAGCCATACCCACCAGAACACAGGCACCAGTCCCCTCCACCAGGAAGCCTACACAAGCCACTGAACCAACCTCACCAACTGGGGGCAGACACCAAAAACAACAGGAACTATTAGCCTGCAGTCTGTGAAAAGGAGACCCCAAACACAGTAAGATAAAAAAAATGAGAAGACAGAGAAATATGCAGCAGATGAAGGAGCAAGGTAAAAACCCACCAGACCAAACAAAGTAAGAGGAAATAAGCAGTCTACCTGAAAAAGAATTCAGAGTAATGATAGTAAAGATGATCCAAAATCTTGGAAAGAGAATGGAGAAAATAGAGGAAACATATAAGAAGGACCTAGAAAAACTAAAGAGCAAACAAACAATGATGAACAACACAATAAATGAAATTTAAAATTCTCTAAGTGGCATGGACATATATACACTACCAAATGTAAAGTAGATAGCTGGTGGGAAGCAGCCGCATAACACAGGGAGATCAGCTTGGTGCTTTGTGACCTCCTAGAAGGGTACGATAGGGAGGGTTGGAGGGAGGGAGACACAAGAGGGAGGAGATATGGGGATATATGTATATGTATACCTCATTCACTTTGTTATAAAGCAGAAACTAACACACCATTGTAAAGCAATTATACTCCAATAAAGATGTTTGAAAAAAAATTCTCTACAAGGAATCAATAGCAGAATAGCTAGGGCAGGAGAACATATAAGTGACCTGGAAGACGAAATAGTGGAAATAACTACTGCAGAGTAGAATAAAGAAAAAAGAATGAAAAGAATTGGGGACAGTCTCAGAGACCTCTGGGACAACATTAAACACACCAACATTCTAATTATAGGGGTCCCAGAAGAAGAAGGGAAAAAGAAAGGGTATGAGAAAATATTTGAAGAGATTATAGTTGAAAACTTCCATAATATGGGAAAGGAAATAGTCAATCAAATCCAGGAAGCACAGAGAGTACCATACAGGATAAATCCAAGGAGAAACACACCAAGACACATTTTAATCAAACTATCAAAAATTAAGTACAAAGAAAAAATATTAAAAGCAGCAAGGGAATAACAACAAATAACATACAAGGGAATCCCCATAAGGTTAACAGCTGATCTTTCAGCAGAAACTCTACAAGCCAGAAGGGAGTGGCAGGACATATTTAAAGTAATGAAAGGGAAAAACCTACAACCAAGATTACTCTACCCTGGGCTTCCCTGGTGGCACAGTGGTTGAGAATCTGCCGGCCAATGCACGGGACACAGGTTCAAGCCCTGGTCTGGGAAGATCCCACACGCCGCGGAGCAACTGGGCCTGTGAGCCACAACTACTGAGCCTGCGCGTCTGGAACCTGTGCTCAGCAACAAGAGAGGCCGTGACAGTGAGATGGCTGCGCACCATGATGAAGAGTGGCCCCTGCTCGCTGCAACTAGAGAAAGATCTCGCACAGAAACGAAGGCCCAACACAGCCAAAAATAAATAAATAAATAAATTTTAAAAAGATTACTCTACCCTGCAAGGATCTCATTCAGATTCAATGGAGAAATTAAAATCTTTACAGACAAGCAAAAGTTAAGAGAATTCAGCACCACCAAACCAGCTTTACAACAAATGCTAAAGGAACTTCTCTAGGCAGGAAACAAAAGAGAAGGAAAAGACCTACAGTAACAAACCCAAAACAATTCAGAAAATGGTAAAAGGAACATACATATTGAAAATTGCCTTAAACGTAAATGGATTAAATACTCCAACCAAAAGATATAGACTGGCTGAATGGATACAAAAACAAGACCCATATATATGCTGTCTACAAGAGACCCACTAGGACATAGGGACATATACAGTCTGAAAGTGAGGGGAAAGAAAAAGATATTCCATGCAAATGGAAATCAAAAGAAAGCTGGAGTAGCATTTCTCATATCAGACAAAATAGACTTTAAAGACTATTACAAGAGACAAAGAAGGACACTACACAGTTATCAAGGGATCAATCCAAGAAGAAGATATAACAATCGTAAATATTTATGCACCCAACTTAGGAGCACCTCAACACATAAGGCAAATGCTAACAGCCATAAAAGGGGAAATCACCAGTAACACAATGGCAGGGGACTTTAACACCCCACTTGCACAATGGACAGATCATTCAAAATGAAAATAAATAAGGAAACAGAAGCTTTAAATGACACATTAAACAAGATGGACTTAATTGATATTTATAAGACATTCCATCCCAAAACAATAGAATGCACTTTTTTCTCAAGTGCTCACGGAACATTCTCCAGGATATATCTTATCTAGGGTCACAAATCAAACCTTGGTAAATTTAAGAAAATTGAAATCATATCAAGTTTCTTTTCCAACCACAATGCTATGAGACTAGATATCAATTGCAGGAAAAAATCTGTAAAAAATACAAACGCGTGGAGGTTAAACAATACCCTACTAAATAAACAAAAGATCTCTGAAGAAGTCAAAGAGGAAATCAAAAAATACCTAGAGACAAATGACAATGAAAACACGACTACCCAAACCCAAATGGCATGCAGCAAAAGCAGTTCTAAGAGAGAAGTTTATAGCAATACAATCCTACCTCAAGAAACAAGAAAAATCTCAAATAAGCAACCTAACCTTATACCTAAAGCAATTAGAGAAAGAAGAAGAACAACAACAACAAAAAAAAACCCAAAGTAGAAGGAAAGAAGGAATAATAAAGATCAGATCACAAATAAATGAAAAAGAAATGAAGGAAACAATAGCAAAAACCAATAAAACTAAAAGCTGGTTCTTTGAGTAGATAAACAAAATTGATAAACCATTAGCAGACTCATCAAGAAAAAAAGGGAGAAGACTCAAATCAACAGAATTAGAAATGAAAAAGGAGAAACAACAAATGACATTGCAGAAGTAAAAAGATCATGAGAGATTACGACAAGCAACTATATGCCAATAAAATGGACAGCCTGGAAGGAATGGACAAATTCTTAGTAAAGCACACCATTCTGAGACTGAACCAGGAAGAAGTAGAAAATATAAACAGACCAATTGCAAACACTGAAATGGAAACTGTGATTAAAAATTTTCCAACAAACAAAAGCCCAGGAACAGATGGCTTCACAGGTGAATTCTATCGAACATTTAGAGAATAGCTAACACCTATCCTTCTCAAACTCTTCCAAAATATAGCAGAGGGAGGAAAACTCCCAAACTCATTCTATGAGGCCACAATCACTGTGATATGAAAACCGAACAACGATGTCACAAAAAAGAAAACTACAGGCCAATATCACTGATGAACATAGATGCAAAAATCCTCAACAAAATACTAGGAAACAGAATCCAACAGCACCTTAAAAGGATCATACACCATGGTCAAGTGGCATTTATCCCAGGAATGCAAGGATTCTTCACTATATGAAAATCAATCAATGTAACACACCATATTAACAGATTGAAGGATAAAAACCATATGATCATCTCAATAGATGCAGAAAAATCTTTTGACAAAATTCAACACCCATTTATGATAAAAACTCTCCAGAAAGTAGAAATAGAGGAAACCTACCTCAACATAATAAAGGCCATATATGACAAAACCACAGGCAACATCATTCTCAATGGTGAAAAACTGAAACCATTTCCTCTAAGATCAGGAACAAGATAAGGTTGCCCACTCTCACCACTATTATTCAACATAGTTTTGGAAGTTTTAGCCACAGCAATCAGAGAAGAAAAAGAAATAAGAGGAATCCAAATCAGAAAAGAAGAAGTAAAACTGTCACTGCTTGCAGTTGACATGATAATATACATAAAGAATCCTAAAGATGCTACCAGAAAACTATTAGAGCTAATCAATGAATTTGGTAATGTAACAGGATACAAAATTTATGCACAGAAACCTCTTGCATTCCTGTACACTATCAATGAAAAATCTGGAAGAGAAATTGTGGAAACACTCTAATTTACCATTGCAACAAAAAGAATAAAATACCTAGGAATAAACATACCTAAGCAGATAAAAGACCTGTCTGCAGAAAACTATAAGACACTAATAAAAGAAATGAAAGATGATACAAAGAGATGGAGAGATATACCATGTTCCTGGATTGGAAGAATCAATATTGTGAAAATGACTATACTACCCAAAGCAATCTACAGATTCAATGCAATTCCTGTCAAACTACCACTGGCATTTTTCACAGAACTAGAACAAAAAATTTCACAATTTGTAGGGAAACACAAGAGATCCCAAATACCCAAGGCAATCTTGAGAAAGAAAAACAGAGCTGGAGGAATCAGGCTCCCTGACTTCAGACTATACTACAAAGCTACAGAAATCAAGACAGTATGCTACTGGCACTAAAACAGAAAAATAGATCAATGGAACATGATAGAAAGCTGAGAGATAAGCCCATGCACATATGGTCACGTTATCTTTGTTATAGGAGGCAAGAATATACAATGGAGAAAAGACAGCCTCTTCAATAAGTGGTGCTAGGAAAACTTGACAGCTACATGTAAAGGAATGAAATTAGAACATTTCCTAACACCATACACAAAAATAAACTCAAAATGGATTAAAGACCTAAATGTAAGGCCAGAAACTATAAAACTCTTAGAGGAAAACCTTCACAGAACACTCCATGACATAAATCACAGCAAGATACTTTTAGACCCACCTCTTAGAGTAAGGGAAATAAAAACAAAAATAAACAATTGGGACCTAATGAAACTTAAAAGCTTTTGCACAGCAAAGGAAATCATAACACGATGAAAGACAACCCTCAGAATGGGAGAAAATGTTTGCAAACGAAACAAGTGACAAAGGATTAATCTCCAAAATATACAAGCAGCTCATGCAGCTCAATATCAAAAAAATAACCCAATCCAGCAATGGGCAGAAAACCTAAATAGACATTTCTCCAAAGAATATATATAGATTGCAAACAAACACATGAAACGATGCTCAACATCACTAATCATTAGAGAAATGCAAATCAAAACTACAATGAGGTATCACCTCACACCGGTCAGAATGGCCATCATCAAAAATCTACAAACAACAAATGCTGGAGAGGTTGTGGGAAAAAGGGAACCCTCTTGCACTGTTGGTGACAATGTAAATTGATACAGCCACTATGGAGAACAGTATGGAGGTCCCTTAAAAAACTAAAAATAGGACTACCATATGACCCAGCAATCCCACTACGGGGCATATACCCTTAGAAAACCATAATTCAAAAAGAGACATGTACCACAATATTCATTGCAGCACTATTTACAATAGGCAGGACATGGAAGCAACCTAAGTGTCCATCATCGGATGAATGAATAAAGAAGATGTGGCACATATATACAATGGAATATTACTCAGCCATAAAAAGAATCAAAATTGAGTTATTTGTAGTGAGGTGGATGGACCTAGAGTCTATCATACAGAATGAATTAAGTCAGAAAGTGAAAAACAAATACCGTATGCTAACACATATATAAGGAATCTAAAAAAAAAAAAAAGGTTCTGATGAACCTAGGGGCAGGACAGGAATAAAGACCAGACGTAGAAAATGGACTTGAGGACACGGGGAGGGGGAAGGGTAAGCTGGGAAGAAGTGAGAGAGTTGCACTGACGTATATACACTACCAAATGTAAAATAGCTAGTGAGAAGCAGCTGCATCGCACAGGGAGATCAGCTCGGTGCTTTGTGACCACCTAGAGGGGTGGGATAGGGAGGGTGGAAAGGAGGTGCAAGAGGGAGTGTATATGGGGATATATGTATAAGAGTAGCTGATTCACTTTGTTATACAGCAGAAACTAACACAACATTGTAAAGCAATTATACTCCAATAAAGATACTTTAAAAAATTAAAATTAAAAATATATCAGAAAAAATGCCTGGCAAATAACAAGTGTCCAGTAAATGTCAATTATCATTTTAAAAGTTTCATAATATCTCATTGTATAGATGCTCTACAATTTATTTGACCAATCCTCTACTGTTTAGTTATTTGAAAATTTTTGCAATTGAAAATACCATAATTAATATCCATGTACATAAAACTTTTCATGTATTTCTGACTATTTTAGAAGGGGATAACTTTACAGGAGTAGAATTTCTCAGTCAAATGCTGTATATATTCATAGGATAGGACCTTTGAATACGATTGTCAGTTTGTCCTCAGAAACGTCAAGCCATTTTTTCTCCATCAAGCAGAGTGTGAGAGTACTCATTTCAAAAACATTTTACATACTAGATTTTTACACTTCTGTCAATCTGATACGCCTAACAAAAAAGATTACTTCAGCATTATTATCTGTTTAAATGTTTCCAAATATTTATAAGCTATTTGTATTTCTTGTTTTTGAATTTTCTGTTCAAGTTCTTTACCTGTTTTTAAAAGTTTTTATTTAGATACATATCTTTTCTTTTTAATTAATTGATAAGAATTGCTTAAACATAAGGGAAACCAACCTTTTGTCATGTACTTTGCAAATATTTTTCCTGTGGCTGAAAATTTTTTTAATATATTTATTATTATTTTTAGCTGCGTTGGGTTTTTGTTGCTGCACGTGGGCTTTTCTCTAGTTGCTGCGAGCAGGGGCTACTCTTCGTTGCAGTACATGGACTTCTCATTGCAGTGGCTTCTCTTGTTGCAGAGCACAGGCTCTAGGAGCGTGGGCTTCAGTAGTTGTGGCACTCCATGTCAGTAGTTGTGGCTCACAGGGTCTAGAGCACAGGCTCAGTAGTTGTGGCACACAGGCTTAGTTGCTCCACGGCATGTGGGATCTTCCCGGACCAGGGCTCAAACCCGTGTCCCCTGCATTGGCAGGTGGATTCTTAACCACTGCTCCACCAGGGAAGCCCCAACTGAAGGTTTTAAATAACTCTTTTACAAGTATTAGGGGAAGACAAAGCAAGACCACAGACTTCCCTGAAGAACTCACACATGTACTTCAAGAGAAAGCCAACATTTTCATTACCAATCAGTGTTAGCCCAAGGAGTAGCAACAACCAAGGAAGGAAAGTCCATTTGCACATAAACTAACCCTGCCATCTCTTCTAGCATATCCAGCCACAGAAAAGAAAAGAACTGGAAGAGAGAGGGGAGAGGAAGTAAAAGAAATGGTTTCACGCCATACTCTGAGGTGTGCAATGGGAAGAGAATGTGAACCCTCATGCAGGAACATGGAAGATGGGTCCTACTTGAGTAGGAAGAAAAGTAAGAGAGGGGATTATAGGTTTAAACTGACTAGACTGGGGCATCTTAACTATTGAAAGTTGCTAGAAAGCTATGAGATCTGCCCAAGATGAGAGAGAAACTCAACAGAGCATGATGGAAGATGATTGGGGGAAAAAATTACAATGTGTTGTGTTTGTACCTCCTTGAGTTGAAGCAGTTTAATATGCATATCTAATTGAAATTTATAAAACAAAAGTCTATTAAACACATCTAAAAACTTTACTCAGTTAATTCCCACCTCTTGCTGTGGGACATAATACATGTTTGATTAGATCTCTAAACCTAATGTGTATTTTTTTTAACATTTATTTAGGTCTTTGATTATGACCCTAGATCAGGATTTGTAGATTCCTTACATAGGCCTAAGATATTTCATGTCAAGTTCATTCTTTTCGTTTTTTTAATAAATTTATTTATTTATTTTTGGCTGTGTTGGGTCTTTGTTGCTGTGTGCGGGCTTTCTCTAGTTGCGGTGAGCGGGGGCTACTCTTCGTTGCAGTGCGTGGGCCTCTCATTGAGGTGGCTTCTCCTGTTGCAGAGCACAGGCTCTACACATGTGAGCTCAGTACTTGTGGCACATGGGCTCAGTAGTTGTGGTTCACGGGCTCTAGAGCGCAGGCTCAGTAGTTGTGGCGCACAGGCTTAGTTGCTCCGTGGCATGTGGGATCTTCCCAGACCAGGGCTCAAACCCATGTCCCCTGCATTGGCAGGTGGATTCTCCACCACTGTGTCACCAGGGAAGCCCCCTAATGTGTATTTTAAAGCTGCTTCGTGACTTCCCTGGTGTTCCAGTGGGTAAGACTCCATGCTCCCAATGCAAGGGCCCCGGATTCTATCCCTGGTCGGGAAACTAGATCCCACATACAACCTGCAGCTAAGAGTCAACATGCCACAACTAAAAGATCCTGCATGCCGCAACTAAGACCAGACACAGACAAGATAAATAAACAAATAATTTTCTTTTTAAAGCTGCTTCTATTTAATAATATTCTTGGAGAACATTTTTAAATTGTATAATGTAAATTCATCTATTAACAATTTATTGAGCGCCTACTATGCAACAGCAGCTGTTTTAGGTACTGGAGATAGAGAAAGACAAAGTCTCCTTGCCTTTTTTTTTTTTTTTTTTGGAGGAGAATGAAAGGGTGGCTTTATTCTTTGCCAGGCAAAGAGGGAAACACAGCAGGCTAGCACCTCAAGAACTGTGCCCCCTCTCCTTGCCTTTTTGAAGTTGATATTTTATTGAGATATGCAGACTATGCACAACAAACAAATACATTTATAATATCCATGTAAAGTCAGTTTTTTATAAATATTTATGAAGAAACTTAAATCACAATGAGGTGCTGGAGGATACCAGTGGGGCAGGGTAGGGGACTTTTTTTAGATGGGGTGATCAGAGAACTCTCTTAGGAGTCAACATTGTTGCATAAACTTAAAGAATATGGACAAGTTTGACAGAAATATAAAAGAATGCTGAATAACATGGCCACTTGATTTATGTAGGTCTGGCTTTGTTGGTTGGTAAGTCTGTTTAGTTTTAAAGCAAAACTGATCTTGAAAGAATACAAAATTCCTTTGTATTTAGAAAAAAAAATCAGTATCTTTTATGATTATTCCAGTGCATAGACCAATACAGGTAAAATATAACTCATTATGTCAGACTAATCATTGTTTTTTGTTTCTATTTGGTTCTTTCTTGGGTATCTTGGAAGGCAAATAGGTGGGGAAAGGGGGTAAAACCAAATTTTAAGAGTAAGCTTGGATTGAGAAAATCTTGAAAATTCAGTCATTCATTCAACTAATATTTCTTGACCATCTATTATGTGTCAGGGAACGATTTAATATTGGCTTTACCAAAACATTTGTAATTCCTCCTTGCACTTTTTTTAAGCACTTGGCACAGTATCTTGCACAATATAGACCCAAGTTAAAACTGAATGAATTGAATGAGGCAAAGAGAACAGTGGGTCCTTTCAGGTCATGTATGGAGTAAAATCGATAGATTTGGCACTATTTCCTAAAGGGTATTATTATTTACCTAACTTTTAAGTTTTTATTTAATTTATTAATAACATATTACAAACAATACGTTAGCCTGTATATTACCAAATTTCTATTTTATTTGACAATTCATATTTTATTCTAAAATCAAATAGATAGAGCGGTCCAGAAGGTGGCACCAGGAGTATGAGCTCCCTCTTTACCTCATGGAAAGGGGCAGGGTGGGAGGTCAAATCTGGGCAACTAATTAATTAATTAAGTTTAATAATTTTATTAATGCTGAAAGTGTATGTGGTAAATAGAATTAAAATGCCAAGTGCCTAGAATAGGCTAAAGATGTGATAACAGGCTGTGATTATAAGTTATGTTTGGGGGACATTATGGGCTCATGACATATTTGAATGCACGTAAATTAGAAGGAGAGGTCTACTACAAAGTTTAAAAGACTCTTGTGAAAACCAATTTTATGCATTTTTGTTCCTCATTTATGAGATAAGAGATGACCTTTGTTGTCATTTTTAAAATATAAATTAAAGTTCAGGAAAAAAATTGAATCAATCAACATCCCAACAAACTGAGAGAAACAAATTTTAAAATGTACCATATCTTTCTGTGAAAGGAGAGACAGAGGTCTTGTCGAATTGTATTTGAAATTCCTCTGAGCATCATGATAATCCAATCTTAATCATATAATCATGTCCTCTGAGAATCATGATAATCCAATCTTAATCATATAATCATGTATAATCATACTAATTCATAACTTCTCATTCTGTTTGTGTGACATCTGATACGAACACGGCGATCTTTACTTTCATTCTAACCATAAAGTTCCTGAATTCCATCATTAGCGTTCCCCCATCTTCTGTTACTTCACACCCTTTCCTTATTCATCTTTCCCTCTCCCCCAACTCCCATGATAACCATTGGTCCAACTCTGTCGCACAACAGTTTTTAGAAATGTCAGGGCCCTTTTCCTGCTCTTGGAATCTTCTGTCCCAATCTCCACTGTCAACATTTTAAACTTGACTAAGAATGGTCAAATTTTTCCTCAGGATAGGAGGATTCAGAACTACAGACCTTGAAGCCAAGACTTTTTACCCCTCACAATTCCCTCTTTACAGAAAAGTTAGTATTATTGAGAGAAGGTTCAACAGAAAAGACAACACTATGTTCTGTTGCTTAAAACTCCACATCTGTTATCTTGCACTCCACCCTTCCTGTTCTGACTACTTAAATGATGCCCAGAAACAAGGTCTAAGCAACTTGTACTGCAAGAATAAAGTGGCTAAGGATCAGGGAAGGAGAATAGTGTGTTCTTTGGAAACCACCCTGCTCGGTTCATAGCAGCATGACAATTAATGATTAATGGGCTGTCCTTTTATCCGTGAGGGTAATACCACTGGTGCAAGACAGGACATTTCCTTTGAATTATTTTTTTGGAAGCAGGGAATGACCATACAGAGCCTTTTATATCCCATTGCTTATTCCCTTTTTATTAGAAACTTTCAGGTTGGCTTCCTGGGATAAGTGATAAGTGAAGTCTGTGACCATATACCAGCACATTAAGAATATTTGTTTTTTAATGTAAAGGTGGTGTTAAGTGTGAGCAAATAAACAAAGAAAACTGAAAGAAGTGGTGGAAGGAAGCAGTAAAACAAGATTAAGGTAGATTTGCTGCCAGAAGGAGGCAAAATAAGAGAATACTGAAAGGGATATTAACAATTATTAAGGCATAAGAATTGTATGCAAGATTTGAAAATAAATGGCCACAACCTAGACATTAAGATTGCATAGTTCTGATGGGCGCCAAGACTCTAAATTTTACAAATTCAGATGAAGGTGGGTTCTCAGGTAATATTTTAAGAAATAGTGGTTAAAGGATGAGGAGAAAAAGAAGGAAGGCATCAGTGCTCAAATTTGTTGTTTTATTTTGTCTGCATG